>NC_052158.1:40957498-41039398 GCF_902713615.1 Scyliorhinus canicula
CTTTGCCCCCCACCCCACTGCCCCCTTCGAATCTCCCGCCCGCTGCCTGCTTCGCCTCCCCCCGCCCTGCTGCCCTCTTCGCCTCCCTCGCCCCGCTGCCTCCTTTCCTCCCCCTCCCCTGCCCCTTCACCTTCCCCCTCTCTGCCCCTTCGCCTCCCCGCCCCTTGCCCCTTCGCCTCCCCGCCCCGCTGCCCCCTTTGCCTCCCCGCCCCGCTGCCCCCTTTGCCTCCCCGCCCCGCTGCCCCTTGCCTCCCCTGCCCCGCTGCCCCCTTTGCCTCTCCCGCCCCGCTGCCTCCTTCGCCTCTCCCGCCCTGCTGCCTCCTTCGCATCCCCCGTCCTGCTGCCCCTTCGCCTCCCTTGCCCCGCTGCCCCTTCGCCTCCCCGCTCCCCTGCCCCCTTCACCTCCCCGCTCCACTGCCCCCTTCGACTCCCCCCGCCCCGCTGCCCCTTCGCCTCCCCGCCCCGCTGCCCCATTCACCTCCCCCGCCCCGCTGCCCCCTTCTCCTTCCACTGCCCCTTCACCAACCCCCGCCCCGCTGTCCCCCTTCGCCTCCCCGTCCGCTGCCCCCCTTTGCCTCCCCCTGCCCCGCTGCCCCCCTTGGCCTCCCCCCGCCCCGCTGCCCCTTTGCCTCCCCCGCCCTGCTGCCCCTTTGCCTCCCCCTGCCCCTTTGCTTCCCCGCCCTGCTGCCCCTTCGCCTCCCCCCGCCCTGCTGCCCCTTCGCCTCCCCCCGCCCTGCTGCCCCCTTCGCCTCCCCCGCCCTGCTGCCCCCTTCGCCTCCCCCTGCCCCGCTGCCCCTTCGCCTCCCCGCCCCGCTGCCCCATTCACCTCCCCTGCCCCGCTGCCACTTCTCCTTCCACTGCCCCTTCGCCTTCCCCCGCCCCGCTGCCCCCCTTCGCCTCCCCCGTCCGCTGCCCCCCTTTGCCTCCCCCTGCCCCGCTGCCCCCTTCGCCTCCCCCCGCCCTGCTGCCCCCTTCGCCTCCCCCCGCCCTGCTGCCCCCTTCGCCTCCCCCGCCCTGCTGCCCCCTTCGCCTCCCCCCGCCCTGCTGCCCCCTTCGCCTCCCCCTGCCCTGCTGCCCCCTTCGCCTCCCCCCGCCCTGCTGCCCCCTTCGCCTCCCCCCGCCCTGCTGCCCCCTTCGCCTCCCCCCGCCCTGCTGCCCCCTTCGCCTCCCCCACCCTGCTGCCCCCTTCGCCTCCTCTACCAGCCGCACCCCCCCCCTTCACACTCCCGTGTAGGCTCCCCTTCCCCTCCCCCCGCATCACTTCAGAGCCATCGGCAAACCCCCCGTGCCCCCTGCTTCTCTTTCTCTTGCCCAGCCTGCTCATCTCACCCCTGGCACTCCCGATTTCCCCCTACCCCTCTGCCTCAGCCATGCTTTGCTCCCACTGCCTAGCTGCTGAATCCCCCACTTTGCCTCATAATGCTTCGTCCCCATGCACCTTGCACCCCCCGCCCCCAGCCTATTTAACCACACCTCCAGCCTCTTTCTCTCCAGTCTGTACCATGCCCCTCCGGTCTCGTTCACGCCCCCCCCCCCCCCCCCCCCCCCCCCCCCCCCCCCCCCCCCCATCTCATCTCCCCTGCTAAATTAGAAAGTTAAGAAGTTGAAAGTAAATAGAGAAATGTTCCCGTTTGTATGGGGGTTTCAAAACTAGGGGCCAAAATGTAAGATGGTCAGTAATTAATCCAATAAGGAATGCAGGAGAACCTTCTTTCCCAAGGGAATCATAGAATTCCTATAGTGCAGAAGGAGTCCTTTCAGCCCAACAAGTCTGCACCGACCCTCTGAAAGAGCCCTCCACCCAAACCTTCTTTCCCGCTCGATCCCAATAACCCCACCAATGCATCAAAGGAGCAATTTAGCATGGCTTATAGAGTGCGCTGGGTTTTTCTTTTATGACAGAACCTCAACAAAAAAATTTTCTTTTTAACTTTACTAAATCTAGTTAAAACCCTTTAGCAATTACTCCTGGTATCATGCTGTGTTCTTTGTATTCTTCAGGATGGAGAAGGTTGTTGTGTTGACAAAGAAGAGCAAGGAGTGCATAACATCAAAGCTAATTTATTACACAATCCTTCACAGAATTATTGAATTTACAGTGCAGAAGGAGGACATTTGGCCCATCGAGTCTGCATCAGCCCTCTGAAAGATCACCCAACCCAAGCCCACACTTGCACCCTATTCCCCATAACCCAGTAACACTACCACATCTTTTTTGGACACTGAGGACAATTTAGCATAGTCAGTCCACCTAACCTGCACATCTTTTGACTGGGATGAAACCAGAGCACCCAGAGGAAACCCATGCAGACACAGGGAAAATGTGCAAACTTCACATTTATGGTAGCCCAAGTCTGGAATTGAACCCTGGTTCCTGACACTGAGGCAGCTGTGCTAATGGCAAGTGAATGATTAGAATGTGGAACTTGCTCCCACAGGGAATGGTTGAGGCAAATACTTTTGATGTATTTCATGGGAAGTATGGTAAGTCGATAAGTGATAAAGAAACAGGTATAAGCTGATAGGTTGAGATAAAATTGGTTCCATAAGGCTCATGTGGGGTATAAATACTGGTCGAACATAGATCAGCCGAATGGTCTGTTTCTGAGCTTCAAAAATTAATCAAAATAAAAAATACTGGAGATACTCAGGTCAGGCAGCATCATAGAATTTACAGTGCAGAAGGAGGCCATTTGGCCCATCGAGCCTGCATCGTTCCTGGAAAGTGCACCCTACTCAAGCCCATACCTCCACCCTATCTCCATAACCCAGAAACCCCACCTAATCTTTTTGGAAATGAAGGGGCAATTTAGCATGGGCAATAAACCTGACCTGCACATCTTTGGACTGTGCAAAGAAACAAAGCGCAGACATGGGAAGAAAGTGCAAACTCCACAAAGTCACCCGAGGCCGGAATTGAACCTGGGACCCTGGAGCTGTGCGGCAGCAGTGCTAACCACTGTGCCACCATGCTGCCCCTATAGACGTCTCAGGGTGACATTGGGGGGGCATGATGGTATAGTGGTTAACACTGCTGCCCTGCCTGGTGTGCAGGTTAGGTGGGGTTATGGATATATGGCGGGGTAGGCTGCTCTTTCGGCGGGTCGGTGCAGATGTGTTGAGCTGAATGGCACTAGGGATTCTATGAATCTGAGACAGTAACTCAGCAAGTATGGGTTATGCCCTGAGCACAGATCACTCCCCAAATCAGAGTTGTTCCTTATGTCACTCACGAAGCCCAGAGTCACTCCCCAAGCTCTAGCTTAATCTTCTCTCTTACTTTCTATTCTCTGTTCTTTCTTGCAATGCCCTTTTTCCTGCGTACCCCTCTCCTATGCCCGTCCTGTGCATTTGGTGATCCCACCACTGGATATTATTGCTGCCTTGGATGCTGTGCGTCTTCCTCTTCCAGTCAGCTATAAAAACATCCAAGGCTACACATCCTACAGTGATGTTGTGTTAGGACACCCTAACACAAGTGTGAGTGCATGGTCAGACCCCTGGGACGCAACATAACTGAATTAACCAATAATTTGTGTATTTTCCTGATATCTTTAACCCTTTACTGCTCCACTGAGTTATGGGCACCAGATTTATAAGTAAAACATTAAAAAACTTTATTTATAACAAGAGTGAAAGATGAACATGTACTGTAAATAATGGAACGATAGTTTACTAGTTTATCTATTCATAGAATTTACAATACAGAAGGAGGCCATTTGGCCCATTGAGTCTGTACCTGCTCCTGGAAAGAGCACCCTACCCAAGGTTAACACCTCCACCCTATCCCCATAACCCAGTAACCCCACTCAACACTGAGGGCAATTTTGGACACTAAGGGCAATTTATCACGGCCAATCCACCTAACCTGCACATCTTTCGACTGTGGGAGGAAACCAGAGCACCCGGAGGAAACCCACGCACACACGGGGAGGATGTGCAGACTCCGCACAGACAGTGACCCAAGCCGGAATCGAACCTGAGACCCTGGAGCTGTGAAGCGATTGTGCTATCCACAATGCTACCGTGCTGCCCTATTCCCAACCTCCTTCCCGACACAAACCAGACAGACACGGTAAAGGGGTAAGGCCCGTCGCGACTATACAGTCCATCTGAAAGAGCATCCTGCCCTATCC
Organism: Scyliorhinus canicula; assembly: GCF_902713615.1. Lineage (NCBI taxonomy): Eukaryota > Metazoa > Chordata > Chondrichthyes > Carcharhiniformes > Scyliorhinidae > Scyliorhinus > Scyliorhinus canicula. Next base: position 40,961,635 of record NC_052158.1, read on the forward strand.
CATAACTCCACATAACTTGCATATCTTTGGTCACTATAGGGCAATTTAGCATGACCAATCCACCTACCCTGTACATTTTGGACTGAGGGAGGAAACCGGAGCACCTGGAGGAAACCCACGCAGACACTGGGAGAACATGCAAACTTCACACAGTCACCCAAGGCCAAAATTGAACCAGAGTCCCTAGCGCTGTGAGGCAGCAGTGCAAACCACTTTGCTGCCAATCTATAGTTCCATTCATTCTGGACAAAGTTGTTTGTGTGGGAGTTGGTTTCAATTCTAACTGTGGTTCGATTGTGCTTGGAGAAGGTTACGACATGAAGAGTAAATACAGAATGGCAGAAGAAGCAGTAGTTACTTAGCAACTGGGGGTCTTTTAAGGTAGAAAGGCTTTTGAATTTAGTTTTAGCTGAATTTCTTTGTTGGAGACAGGACACCGAAGAGTGGACATCTCTTAATTCTGCCAGAAGAATGACTGGACAGGACAAGAGAGCTGTAAAGAGGCAGACTTCCCAGATACATATAGCGAGGGAATTTCAGAATGTCTTAAGACTGAAGTTAAGAGAACAGAGGCCAAGGTATTGTTCAGGAGAATTTAAGGTAAAACAGACAAAGTGTTGTGAGAGACAGTTGCAGTAACCAGAATTAAAGTGGAATAGCAAACTTCAGAGGAAATGAAAAACTTTATGCCATTTCCATAGAGTCTGGGATCCATAGTTAAAGCAATTGTGAAGAGTTTGTGCAGCAGTCAAGACAAACAAATCGTGAAGGGGGAAGCTGTATGCCTATAAGAGAATCCTTGATGGATGCCTCGAAAGAAAAGCCTTGTGTGAAAGAAGATTTTGGAAGAAAGTCTTTATGAAAGCAGAATTTGAAACTACTTGTGTGGAAGCCAGAGTTCAGTGAGACAAGATGGCTCATGGTGTAAAAATCATCTGGGGGAGATTCTATGGAGAAATCCACAGACACAAACTTTGGTTCCGAGTGGAGTGTGTGTTTTCACACGCCAGTCTGAGTGTTTAAAGGGACTTTGTGTGACTGAGAGCTTTGTAGCTTAAGATATGCTTTGTAATCCATGTTAACCGTAAAGTATGTGTATATTTGTGAAACTTATGGGAGATAGGGGAGTATTACATTATAATCCGCTTTTTTATGGTTAGTTTATTTTTACTTGTTAACATGAATTAGCGTTCCTCTACGTTTTCTGAAAATAAAAGTTTATAATCTTGTGAGCCACGGTTCCATTCTAGGATGCCATCCAGTTATAACATCAACTCAGATTGTAACAGTATGCACATGGATGTGCAGACAGTCTTGACTATCCTGTGACAATCAGGTATGGAAATGCCCCTTATGCTGTGTCAGAAGATCCAGCGGAGAGACCTGTTTACTCGGTGCTTTGTGCTGAGCTACTTAATTGGCTGTGTGTTGGATATTGAGTGTATTTATTGGAAACATTTCCCTTCTGATTTACAGGCTGAGTTTTGTTGATGGGTCATTGCTGAATATGAGCAGGCGAGGTGTAATTCTCTGGGAGGACAGAGTGTCTGAGGATTCTCACTGATGGAAGACCACCCACCACCATATTCTGCAAACTCATCAGAAAAGAAAAATACTGTTGCTACCAGAGTCGGTCAGAGACTAGGAAGCCAGCAGCGAGTAACTCGCCTCCTGACTCCCAAAAGCCTGTTCACCATCTACAAGGCACAAGTCAGGAGTGTAATGGAATAGTCTCCACTTGCCTGGATGAGTGTAGTTCCAATAGCACTCAAGAGGCTCAACACCATCAGGAGAAAACAGCCCACTTGATTGCTATCCCTTCCACAAACATGCAGTCCTTCCACCATCAATGAACAGTGGCATCCATGTGTACCATGTACAAGATGCATTTCAGAAAATCGCCAAGGTTCAAAACCACAACCATCCTACCATCTAGAAAGTCAAGAGCAGCAGATACCTGGTTCCCCTCCAAGTTACTCACGACCCTAACTGGAAATATATCACCGTTCCTTTATTGTCGCTGGGGCAAAATCCTGGAATTCCCTCACTAACGCGAGTGGTGTACCTACATTGCAGGGACTGCAGCAATTCAAGAAGGTTACTCACCACCACCTTCTGAAGGACAACTAAGGGTGGGCAATAAATGCTGGCCGAACCAGTAACACCCACAGCCCATAAATTATTTTTTTTAAAAGGGACTGGGGTAAACTACAGAGGTTGAACTACACAAAAATAGTACGGAAGTTTAAGGCAGACCTGCAAAAATGGCACAGTCTCCCACTATCCCTGACAGACTGAGTGCAATCAGTTATCTTATCGAGATTTTGAATTTTATTTGAATGCCTCCCGGTGTTCCTGCCCAAGGCATTTTTCAGGGAGATCGACCAGCTTGTGACTGTGTTTACTTGGGTTGGAAACGGCCCGAGGATAAGGAAGACAGTGCTCTAGAGGGAGAGACAAGCAGGGGACTCGGCCTTGCCAAACTTTTTAAAAATTACTATTGGGCGGTCAATGCTGAAAAAGTGCTAGACTGGTTCAGGGGGTCGGAAGAACTTGTGGTGATATGCCTGTAAGCAATATTATAGATGGATGATTTGAAAAAGTTTGGCGCCAGCTCGGGAGAAGAAGCCAGCTCCATTAGTGCTGTGACGCACATCATCAAGAAACGTGGTCTCAGTGCAGGCGGCCATTTTAAGCGGCCAACAGGAGCAGCCGTCATCTTGTTTCAAAAGTGCGGTACTCGAAATGCCCCACAACAATGCCCAGCCTTTGGAAACGTTTTCTCGGGTGCGACCATATTGGGCATCTTGCAAAACAATGTTTAGCGTGTGATGAGTCCATCAATTCACTACACATGTGCTTTGAGATATGAACAGTGGTTTTAATCTACTTACTACAGAGCCAGCCTGTTACACGTTGAACTCGCGATGAACTGGTCGGCTGGCTCTGGGCATCGATATTTATACAGCAGTCCAGGGGGAGGAGCCAAGGGTGGAGCCCTGTACAAACTCCTAAGCATTCCCAGAGCCTCTCCTCCTAGTGGTCGGGCAACGCAACTGCGCTTACAATCGTACGGTCTCATAAATATATATATATATATATGATCTCATGTGATATATATATCACAGTGTGAATTACAGAGTTACATTCACCACATTCATCCCCTACAAAAAATAAAGTCCGGCGGGGGTGGTGGTTCATAAATTGAGTCTGTCCGGTGGTCGAGTCATCCTCTGCGATCTGGATGGGTGATGGCGGACTCCGGGGGTGATTCCGTCCGAGCTCCATACCCGTCTGGTTCGACTGGGGACTGGGGGCGCTGGGGGTTAGCCGGTGCGGGTGCGCGAAACAAATGTAGCGAGCTAGTGGGCTCAGAAGCGTGAGGGGGCGGCTGGGTGGAGTGTAGAGTGAGGGGTACCTCTGCAGTGATAGTGGGGATGCTGGATCCAGCGGGTGCTAGGTCCCGGAGGGATACGGTGTCCTGAAGGCCGTCAGGGAACTCTACGAAGGTGTACTGGGGGTTTGAGTGAAGCAGGCGCACTTTCTCTACAAGGGGGTCGGTTTTGTGCGTCCTGATGTGCTTCCTCAGGAGTACAGGGCCCGGTGTCTTCAACCATGCAGGGAGTGAGACCCCCGTGGTAGTGCCCCTGGAAAAGGTAAAGAGCCTCTCGTGAGGGGTCTGGTTGGTCATGGTGCATAAGAGTGACCTAATAGCGTGGAGCGCGTCTGGGAGGACATCCTGCCAATCGGAGATTGGGAAATTCCTGGACCGGAGGGTCAGTAGGACGGTCTTCCAGACCGTCGCATTCTCCCTCTCTACCTGCCCGTTCCCCCTGGGGTTGTAGCTAGTAGTCCTGCTCGAGGCGATGCCCTTGTCGAGCAGATACTGACGCAGCTCGTCGCTCATGAAGGACGAACCCCGGTCGCTGTGTACGTAGCTGGAGAAACCAAACAGGGTGAAGATACTATGCAGGGCCGTAATGACTGTGTGGGAGGTCATATCGGGGCACGGGATAGCAAAGGGGAAGCGGGAGAACTCATCTATGACGTTTAGGAAGTAAACGTTCCTGTTAGTTGAGGGGAGTGGCCCTTTGAAATCGATCGCGAGGCGTTCAAAGGGCCTAGAAGCCTTGACCAGGTAGGCCCTGTCTGGTCTATAGAAGTGCGGTTTGCACTCCGCGCAGATCGGGCAATCTCTGGTGACAGCTTTTACCTCTTCAGTGGAGAAAGGCAGATTTTGGGCTTTGATGTAGTGGGCGAGCCGGGTGACAGAGGTCGTTGTGGATGACTTTCAGGCGGTCGTTCTGCACGCTGGCGCACGTCCCGCGGGATAGGGCATCTGGGGGCTTCTTAAGCTTCCCCGGTTGATACTTAATATCGTAGCTATAGGTGGAGAGTTCGATCCTCCACCGCAGAATTTTATCGTTTTTAATTTTGCCCCTTTGTGAGTTGTCAAACATGAAGACAACCGATCTTTGGTCGGTGATGAGGGTGAACCTCCTACCTGCGAGGTAGTGCCTCCAGTGACGAATAGCCTCCACAATGGCTTGTGCTTCTTTTTCGACTGCCGAGTGTCGGAGTTCCGAAGCGGAGAGGGTACGGGAGAAGAATGTGACTGGTCTCCCTGCCTGATTTAAAGTGGCTGCTAGAGCTACCACTGAGGCGTCGCTCTCAACCTGAAAGGGGGTGGAGTCATCCCCCGCCCGGATGGCCGCTTTGGCGATGTCGCCCCTGATGCAGTTGAAGGCCTGGCGCGCCTCAGCTGACAGGGGAAATAGTGTGGCCTTAAAGAGTGAGCGGGCTTTGTCCGCATATTGAGGGACCCACTGGGCGTAATACGAAGAGAATCCCAAGCACCGTTTGAGGGCCTTGGGACAATGAGGGAGAGGGAGTTCTAGAAGTGCGTTGGGACCCAGGACTCCGTTTTCTACAACATAGCCGAGGATAGCTAGTCTGGTCATGCGGAAAACGCATTTCTCCTTGTTATAGGTGAGGTTTAGTTTCTGAGCCGTCTGGAGAAAACGGTAGGGGTTGGCGTCGTGGTCCTGCTGGTCATAGCCGCAGATGATAACGTTATCCAAGTACGGGAACGTGGCCCGCAGCCCGTACTGGTCCACCATTTGGTTCATTGCTCGTTGGAACACCAAAACCCCATTAGTGACGCCGTAGGGAACCCGGAGGAAATGGAAGAGGCGGCCATCGGCCTCGAATGCCGTGTAGTGGCGGTCCTCAGGGCAGATTGGGAGCTGGTGGTATGCAGACTTCAGATCCACCGTGGAAAAGAGCCGATACTGAGCGATCTGATTTACCATGTCTGCGATCCTGGGGAGGGGGTACGCGTCGACCTATTAATGGTCTGACTATAGTCTACGATCATGCGGAATTTTTCCCCAGTCTTGACAACCACCACCTGAGCTCTCCAGGGGCTGTTGCTGGCCTCTATGTTCCCCTCACTGAGAAGCCTTCGGACCTCTGATCTGATGAACACCCTATCCTGCAGGATGTACCGCCTGCTGCGAGTGGCTACAGGTTTACAATCCTGGGTGAGATTGGCAAAGAGAGGAGGGGAGGAGATACGCAGCATGGCTAGGCTGCAGATAGTGAGTGGGGTTAGGGGCCTGCCGAAACTGAGGGTGAGACTCTTGAGGTTACACTGAAAATCTAGGCCCAATAAGAGTGGGGCGCAGAGTTCGGGAGGACGTGGAGCTGGCATTTGGCATAGCTAGTGCCTTGGATTGTGAGCGTCGCGTCGGTGCGCCCTTGGATCTGGACAGAGTGGGAGCCCGAAGCAAGGGAGATAGTTTGCCGCGCGGGGAAAACGGGGAGCGAACAGCGTCTTACCAGATCTGGGTGTACGAAGCTCTCAGTGCTCCCGGAGTCGAAAAGGCACGGCGTGCTGTACCCGTTAAATTGGACTGTCGCCATCGAGATTCGCAGATGCTTCGGGCGCGATTGGTCCAGAATGAATGCGCTGAGTTGCGGGTAGTCGGCGGCTCGATCAGCTGTGCTGGAGTGGCCCCGTGATGACTGCCCTCTGAGTTCGTCGTAGTCAAGGTGAGTTTCAGAGTTTAAAGGGGATGGATCCCAAGATGGCCACCCCCATGAGTTGCACATGGCCGGCCGCATGGAGGAGGATTGCCAAGATGGCCAACCCCATGATTCGCACATGTCGGGTTGGGGCGGAGTCGGCATACAGGCTGCAGCATTTCGGGGCCTGCGGGCCTGTGAATTCAGGGAACGAGTGCTTTGAGCCGTGGGAGGGTTAGAGGCTGGAGCTTTCTTCACCAGACACACTCTGGCATAGTGTCCTTTTCACCCGCAGCTGCTGCAGGTCACGTTGCGGGCTGGGCAGTGCTGATTCTGGCAGCAAAATTAGCAGGCTGGGGCAGCATTGTGGCTGGGCGGCGGCCTGGGGGAGCCGCTGGTCGGGGGCCCATGACGGGGTCGCGGAGTCCGCGGGGAACAAGGTGAGGCTGCGGAAGGAGACCTCCATAGTGGTAGCAAGTTCAACAGTTGCTTCAAGATTTAGGGCCCCCTTTTCCAGCAGTCGCTGGCGCACGTAATTTGACCTAAGGCCCGCAACAAAGGCATCGCGTTCAGCAAGTTCTCTATGTTCTGCCGCGGTAACTGCCTGGTAATTACAGTCACTAGATAAAGTTTTAAGCTCTCTCAGGAATTCTGCGAGCGATTCCGTAGGCCGCTGGCGGCAAGTAGTGAACACGTGTCATGCATAGACTTCATTAACAGGCCTCACATACATTTTGTCGAGTAGCGCTAGGGCTTCAGTATACGAACCGGCACAGTTTAGTTGAGTAGAGATTCTGTGGCTCACCCTCACGTGCAGTAGGCTCAGTTTCTGCTCCTCCGTTGTTTCGGCTGTGCTTGCTTCCGCCTGGTCGGCTTTAAAACACCGGAGCCAATGAGAAAAAATTTCTTTTGCCTCTGCATCCTGTGGGTCGAGTTTCAGTCGTTCAAGCTTGAGGGCTGATTCCATGATTGATCCTGACTGTTTCTTAAGTAGATTAAATTGATGAGACCATCAATTCACTAGACACGTGCTTTGAGATATGAACAGTGGTTTGAATCTACTTACTACAGAGCCAGCCTGTTACACGTTGAACTCTCGATGAACTGGTCGGCTGGCTCTGGGCATCGATATTTATACAGCAGTCCAGGGGGAGGAGCCGTGGGCGGAGCCCAGGGTGGAGCCCTGTACAAACTCCTAAGCATTCCCAGAGCTACTCCCCTAGTGGTCGGGCAACGCAACTGCGCTTAAAATCGTACGGTCTCATATATCACAGTGTGAATTACAGAGTTACATTCACCACAGCGTGTTCTACAATGGACCATGCACGAGCGGTGCATGCAGTTGATGAGATTAATACCGAAAATCAGCTTTTCATCAATCTCATCATGGCGAGGAACCAAAAGAGTCCAAACAAGAATGATGAAAACAAAACGTTAAGGAAGACAGAAGATAGTACGAACGTTTCGGAGGCCTTTACATCTAAATTGAAATCGATGGTGGTACAGAACAATTCTCTAATACGATGTGACTTTGACCCTTTGCAAAAGATGAACGTGCAGCATAGATTCGCTGATCGACCAAGGCTGCCAGTGTACTTCAGAACAAGAATAATGGAGACCTTCAGTGTCTGCAAACTGGTGCTCTCCATGACAGACGTGAGGCACACACTAGTGTTTCATATTGTAGGCATGGACGTTGACTCTGTCCTAGGAGTTAAATCGTGTGAATCCCTGAATTTAATCGAGCTACTATGTGCTCCAGAAGGTGGCTGGTCAGCTGAACACTTTGGGTCCCTACAAGACAGTGTGTACGTTTATGAGGATTTGGAAGAAATCCAGGTAGAGGACGCCAAATCAGACGAAGGGACGGAACAGTAGGTGAGCATTCCGCAATTCTGGTTAACAGTCTTCAGGAATGTGTTCAGTGGCACGACACGGGAACATGACAAAGCCATATTAAAGCATCTGCAAGAAATGAGTATTAAATGGACAGAGCATGGAGCTTCACTCTGGAGTTTAAATTTGAGCCTAATGAGTATTTGACAAATGAGGTGATCACTAAAGTATATCAGTTAGACTCGCGGCCGCGTAAATCATTCTTTGCTGCACCACAAATCATCGGTTGCACAGGCTGCAAAATTGACTGGAGGGAGTGCAAAAATGTAACGATGAGAACATCCAAACGAGGTTGTAGCTCTCCCAGAACAGCAACAAAAACTGTACCAAACGAATTGTTCTTCAACTTCTTCAGTCCCACAGCATGGAATGTTAAGCCAAAGTTCGGTAGCCAAACTCAAGGCTGACTTTGAATTTGGCGCCTATTGCGTGAACAAATAACTCAGTGTGCGATGTTGTATTTTACAGAAGAGATCATTGCAGATGACAATGAATCCAATGATGATCACTACAAATATCTGGTTAAAGATTTTGACGATGATTCAGAAAGTGATGGCATGGAAGGTGAGACAGATGAAGACCAGTGTGAACTACTTGCAGCACAGACGGACTGACTGACAAGGGTCCAAAAGCACTACTCTGGTGGTCTGGAAGGAATGATGAGGTGATCAAGGGGGAAGCCCAGACCACGCTGGACACTGAGACGAGCAAGGGCTTGGAGATGGCGCACATAAAAATTGAAGCGGCTGTTACCACAGAGGATCAATCACTGACTGGGCCAGAAAGGAAGAAATCATCCCGATACTGGAGAAACTGGCCACAGAGGTGCAGTAGGAGGCCACACATCTGACTGTAATAAAGCCACAGTTGTACCAATCTGAGTCTTTCGTGCAATTGATCATGAATCAATCTGTTACAGTCAAATTTACTAAGAGATGGATATCAGAATCAAACCAGATTGCCTGCAGCTGGATTCGCCCTCGCCCAACGCCAGAAAGGACTTGAATCACTGGCTAGCTTGTTTTGAGGCTTACATCAATGCTGCGACCCCCACGCTGACGGAAGCTCAGAAGATTCAGGTTTTATACTCCAGGTTGAGCTCCAACGACTTCCCGTTGATCCAGGACGCCCCGAGTTACGCGAAAGCAGTGGCACTCCTGAAAGAGAACTATGCACAGAAAGCAAACACGCTCTTCGCCAGGCACGTACTCGCCAGTCACACAATTCCCTGGTGAGTCTATCGAAGATTTCTGACGGGCTCTAATCCCACTCATACGGGACTGTGACTGTCAAGGCCGTTACGGCCACTGAACATTCCAATCTCCTTATGCACGATGCGTTCGTAACGGAGATTGCGTCGGACCCCATCCAACAACGAATGCTGGGAGGGGCCACACTCGACCTAACGGAGACGAAAAATTTAGCGTTCTCCATGACAGTCGCATCTTGTAACATCCAGGCCTACCCCATTCGCTGCGCGGCCCACCTGTCCTACCCCTCCTGGACCCCGCAAACGACTCCCCCCCCCGGGGCTGGGGCCCTGCCGACCCAATATGCCTGCGCCGCCCACCAATCCCTGCACCCCGGGGGTCCCCGCTGCTACTTCTGCGGTCAGCAGAAGCACCCCCGCCAACGCTGCACTGGCCACTTGCAAGTCCTGCAGTAAAAAGAGCCACTTTGCAGCTGTGTGCCAGGCCCGCGCAGTCGCCGTTACCTCTCCCGCAAACGCCCCCTCCCCCCTGCCAAACGCACAATGGGTGCCGCCATTTTCTCCTCCCAGGGCCAGGTGCGGCCGGTGGGCGCCGCCATCCCCCCTCACTCCACGTGCAGTCCATGGGTGCCGCCATCTTGCCCCACCCCCGCAACGTGCACTCCATAGGCACTCCAACGTGCACTCCATTTTGTTCCCTACAGGACCCCCGGACGCCGCCATTTTGTCTCCCCCACAAGACTGGAACGCCAGATCTGGCTCACCGACGCTCTACATTTGAAAGCACGGACGACCGCCCACAGCTCGCCTCGATGACACTGGACCAGTCCCATCCTCACAACCTGGCCACCGCTTCGACGACGGTGAAAATCGACGGCCACGTGACCTCGTGCCTGATGGACTTTGGGAGCACCGAAAGTTTCATATACCCGCCAACCAACAGATCTCCCTGGCCTCCAGATCCCACTCTGTCCCGATCCGAGGGTTCTGCGTGGTCAATCTCACTGTCCAGGGTGTAGAATTCAGCGGTTTCCGCCTCTACGTCCTCCCCAACCACTGCGCTGTACTATTGCTGAGCCTGGATTTTCAGTACAATCTCCAAAGCTTCACCCTGAAATTCGGCGGGCCTCTATCTCCACTCACCGTTTACGGCCTCGCGACCCTCAAGGTAGACCCCCCCCCTCCCTCTTTGCCAATCTAACTGCGGATTGCAAGCCCGTCGCCACCAGGAGCAGACGGTACAGCACCCAGGACAAGATTTTCATCGGGTCCGAATTCCAGGGGCTGCTTCGGGAGGGTATCATTGAGGCCAGCAACAGTCCCTGGAGAGCCCAAGTGGTAGTAGTAAAAATGGGAGAAACACAGAATGGTCGTGGACTACAGCCAGACCATCAATCGGTACATGCAGCTCGACACGTATCCTCTCCCACGCATATCTGAGATGGTCAACCAGATTGCGCAGTACCGAGTCTTCTCAACAATTGACCTGAAATCTGCCTACCACCAGCTTCCCATTCGTAAATCGGACCGTCCATACACTGCCTTCGAGACGGACGGTCGGCTCTATCAATTTCTTAGGGTTCCCTGCGGTGTCACTAATGGGGTCTTAGGCAGCACGGTGGCCTAGTGGTTAGCACAACCGCCTCACGGCGCTGAGGTCCCAGGTTCGATCCCGGCTCTGGGTCACTGTCCGTGTGGAGTTTGCACGTTCTCCCCGTGTCTGCGTGGGTTTCACCCCCACAACCCAAAAATGTACAGAGTAGGTGGATTGGCTACGCTAAATTGCCCCTTAATTGGAAAAAATAATTGGCTAATCTAAATTTATAAAAAAAAAACGAATGGGGTCTTGGTCTTCCAAAGGGAGTTGGACCGAATGGTCGACCGGTACAGTCTGCGGGCCACGTTTCCATACCTAGACGATGTCACCATCTGCGGCCATGACCAGCAGGACCACAACGCCAACCTCGCTAAATTCCTCCGCACCACCACTCTCCTGAACCTTGCGTACAACAAGGAGAAGTGTGTGTTCCGCACGACCCGCCTAGCCATCCTCGGCTATGTAGTTCAAAACGGACTTCTAGGGCCCGATCCTGACCACATGCGCCCCCTCATAGAGCTTCCTCTCGCCCACTGCCCCAAGGCCCTCAAACGCTGCCTGGAGTTCTTCTTCTACGCCGTGGGTCCCAAACTATGCAGACAAGGCCCCCCCCCCACTCATACAGTCCACTCAATTCCCCCTTGCGGCCGAGGCACAACACGCCTTCGCCCAGATCAGAGCAGACGTAGCCAAGGCCGGGGTGCATGCAGTAGACGAGGCACTCCCCTTTCAAGTTGAAAGCGACGCTTCAGACGTCACCCTCGCCGCCACTCTAAACCAGGCAGGCAAACCCGTGGCATTCTTTTCCCGCACCCTTTATGCCTCTGAAATTCGGCACTCATCCGTCGAAAAAGAGGCCCAAGCTACGGTTGAAGCCATGCAACATTGGAGGCATTACCTGGCCAGCAGGAGATTCATTCTCCTCGATAACCAACGGTCGGTAGCCTTCATGTTCAACAACACGCAGCAAGATCAAAAATGATAAAATCTTGCGGTGGAGAATCGAGCTCTCCACCTATAATTACGAGATTTTGTATCTCCCCGACAAACTCAACGAGCCCCCCCGACGCCCTTTCCCGAGGTACATGTGCCAGCGCACAAGTAGGACGACTCCGGGCCCTGCATGACAGCCGTTGTCACCCGGGGGTCACACGACTGTACCACCTCGTCAAAGCTCGCAATCTGCCCTACTCCGTCGAGGAAGTACGGGCAGTCACCAGAGACTGCCAGGTCTGTGCGGAGTGCAAGCCGCACTTCTACCGGCCAGACTGCGTGCGCCTGGTGAAAGCCTCCAGCCCCTTTCAACGCCTCAGCGTGGATTTCAAAGGGCCCCTCCCCTCCACCGACCGCAACACATATATCCTCAGTGTGGCCGATGAAAACTCCAGGTTCCCCTTCGCCATGACATCTGCCACCGTCATCAAGGCCCTCAACACAATCTTCGCTCTGTTCGGATTCCCCGACTATATCCACAGTGACAGGGGATCCTCATTCATGAGCGATGCGCTGCGTTATTTCCTGCTCAGCAGGGGTATCGCCTCCAGCAGAACGACCAGCTACAACCCCCGGGGAAACAGGCAGGTAGAGAGGGAGAACGGGATGGTTTGGAGGGCCATCCAGCTGGCCCTATGGTCCAGAAACCTCCCAGCCTCTTGCTGGCAGGAGGTCCTCCCTGATGCACTACACTCCATACGGTCACTACTGTGCACCGCCACAAATAATACACCCCATGAACGTGTTTTTACATTCCCTTGGAAGTCCACATCTGGGGTGTCACTCCCGACGTGGCTCGCAGCTCCAGGACCGGTCCTTCTACGTAGGCACGTCCGACTCCACAAGGCGGACCCCTTGGTGGACAGGGTACACTTGCTCCACACCAACCCCCAGTATGCCTACGTCGAGTTCCCCGACGGCCGCCAAGATACTGTTTCCCTCAGGGACCTGGCTCCCTCAGGTTCCACTCCGACACACTCCCCCACCCACACACCACCCTCTCCTCCCCCGGCGCTCCCAACATTAGCCCCATTAGGTCCACCTACTTCCCCTGCCCACGTAAGAGGACGAGGAAGATTTTGGCATGCCTCCGGAGTCATCCGACTACAGGCCAGCACCAACACTGCCAGCACTAATGTCGGCGATGCCAGCACCGACATCACCGCCACCGTTACGTCGCTCCTAGCGAACCACCAAAGCACCAGATCGACTTAACCTCTGACGGGCACCGGACTATCAAAATGGACATTTTTTTTCCCCTCCCCATTGTAAATTATTTGCAAAACTGTATATAGTTCCACGCCACCCCCGTCGGACTCATTCTTAACAGGGGGTGAATGTGGTGAACCACTGTGTGCACCTGTATTAGGGGATGTAAGGTAGGACCTGCACTACAGGTTCGCCAGTAGCCCCTGCCGGCTAGCTCCGCCCACAAGGAGCCGTATAAATATGTGTGTCCTCCTCCTGATCAGCCATTTCGCCAGCTGCAGTAGGAGGCCACGCATCTGACTGTAATAAAGCCACAGTTGTACCAATCTGAGTCTTTTATGCAATTGATTGTGCGTCACTTTGTTAGACAAATATCATGATTGTATCAAGTTAAAGGATCAATGTTGCTTTTAAACATATCTTAATGTTTTGTGAAGAAGGGGGATGTGGTGATATGCCTGTAAGCAGTATCATAGATGGATGGTGTGCAACCTCCAACCAGCAGGTGGCAGTGCAGACACATCATGCGGTCTCAAAACCGTGGCCATGTCACCAGGGACTCCCAAATAAAGGGAGACAAATCCAGCCATCGCCAGGTGGTTGTGGGGCATACAGGTAAACAGTCATGCCAGGTATAGTTCCAGAGGAATACAAAGAAACCCCATAATTTCCATGACCTGTAACAGATTTCTGTCTTACCATGTGTGATTCAATAAAGATCCTGATATTTTGTGGCGTCTTTTCCAAGGTATAGAAGACCAAACATTCCCAGGTGGAAGCAAACTCTATGAATGGGGCAAGCCTGCGGGTATTGGTAACAGCTCCACTCCTGGTAGTGCTGGAGAAACAGTTGACTAACCCAGTTAAAAATCTGGAGGCAAGTCAATCAACATTTCAATTTGAAGGCTGCCTCAAGGTTAGCTTCCATCTGTACAAACCAGTTATTCAAGCCTGCTAGGTCAGATGTGAAATTTAGGGAGTGGACGGAAATGTGGTTGGAGAAGGTGGGAGATTTATTTTTAGAGGGTCGGTTCGCTAGCTGAAGGAGAAACATGGGCTTATGATGGGGTCAGGTATCTTCAGATGCTTGGCTGGGTCAAAACGTACTTTCCAGCCTTCTACCTTGCCCGAGCGGATTTTATCCTGCTCAGGGTCGGTGGTGGCCAATACATCGGGCATATAATAATAATCTTTATTGTCACAAGTAGGCTTACATTAACACTGCAATGAAGTTACTGTGAAAAGCCCCTAGTCACCACATTCCTGCGCCTGTTCGGGTACATTGAGGGAGAATTCAGAATGTCCAAATTACCTAACAGCATGTCTTTCGGGACTTGTGGGAGGAATCCGGACCTACGCAGACACGGGGAGATGTCCGGGAATCGGGAATCGTACCTGGGACCCTGGAGCTGTGAAGCAACAGTGCTACCCACTGTGCTACCGTGCTGCCTATCAGCAGATAGTCGGGGAGGAGACGTGCTCGATTGAACGTGTGCAGAAAAGTGGGCAGAAAAGCTGTGGCTAATTTTGGAGGAAGACGTTTGTAGCGCGACATTGAGGAGGGTGAACGCTGCCTCGCCCTGTGCGAGGCTGAGTCTCATTCAGCTAAAAGTAGTGTTCTGAGCACACCTCACGAAGGCTAGAATGAGTCTGTTTTTCGAATGAATGGAGGATAGGTGTATACGGTGTTTGAGGAAGCCGGCACACACATGTTCTTGTTGTGCTCGAAGCTGCTGGGCTTCAGGAGGTCCTTTTTTTTAATAAATTTAGATTACCCAATTATTTTTTCTATTAAGGGGCAATTTAGCGTGGCCAATCCACCTACTCTGCGCATTTCTTTGGGTTGTGGGGGCGAAACCCACGCAGACACGGGGAGAATGTGCAAACTCCATATGGACAGTGACCCAGAGCCGGGATCGAACCTGGGACCTCAGCGCCGTGAGGCGGTTGTGCTAACCACTAGGCCACCGTGCTGCCCTCGGAGGAGGTCCTTTTTTGATACTGTGTTGGCAGTCTTGGGCATCAGGTTGGAGCCTTGTCCACTCGTGGCGATTTTTGGGGTTTTGGATTTGCCGGAGCTCCAGGCAGACATCCTGGCCTTTGCCTTGCTTGTGGCAAACAGGCAAGGTGAATCCTCCCAGGCTGGAGGTTGACTATACCACATGGCTGGGTGGTGTGATTAAGTTTTTGCTCCTCGAATGTCAAGTTTACCATGAGAGGGTCGGTGGAAGGGTTTTACCATTAGATGGCAGCCGTTTATGATGTACTTTTAAGAGTTGATCACTGTTAGCTGTTAGGGGGAGGGGGCGGTGGATGGGGGGGATTAGCGGTGAGGTTATATTGTTGTAGTGGGGGGTGGGGGTTTCTTGCTTTTTAGCTGTTCTGTGTTACTGTACACTTTGTGTAAAAATGTGTAAAATAATAAAGTTTTAAAGACTTATCTATTTTCGTCTTGAACATGTGGGTAGAGGGTTGGGCAGTACAAAGGGGATCAGGCTTCTGCTCATCATCAAGCCGTTGTATTTATTGCACAATTCATATTTGTTCTTGTTATAAATAGTAATTGTATTTAAACTTACAGACTTGGTGACTATAATCATTGGCCTGCCAAGGGCCAAGGGCACAGATAATTTTGGGAACAATGGTGTAGAAGAGGGATATGAGGGTGTGGTTAAACCAGATTGACAGCTATAGGAACATTGTAATGATTGGAGGGTCAAAGGGCAGAGGTGGGAATTCGAAAGCACTGTCCAATTTAGCTGGGGGAAGATTGTCCTCCAGGAATAGAAGCTGATTGGTCCATGTAATCACATGACCACTGGATCTCTGTAACCACTCATGGATTTGTGTGATGGAAAGGAGCTCCAGGCTGCACCGCAACATTTCAAAATTGCTGCTTGTTGGAGTTGGGAACCAGACTGAAGCACAGGGATTTTAAGGAATTATGTCTATAATAGTCAGAGTTATCAATGCATGAGTGTGTGTCAGAGGACAGACAGCCGGGAGAGTGAAAACAGCGCGAGAGGAGTGACAGTCGGGAGAGTGAAAACAGCGCGAGAGGAGAGACAGCCGGGAGAGTGAAAACAGCGCGAGAGGAGTGACAGTCGGGAGAGTGAAAACAGCGCGAGAGGAGAGACAGTCGGGAGAGTGAAAACAGCGCGAGAGGAGAGACAGTCGGGAGAGTGAAAACAGCGCGAGAGGAGAGACAGCCGGGACACGCAGTGGTTACTGCTTAAGTGTTTTATTTTTACCTGTATTTAAGTTGGGCGGTTGCTAAACCCGAGACACTACACTTGTACTGTCCCCCACCCTTCCACCTCCTCAAAGCTAAGGGGGTGAGTGAATATCAGGTAAGCTCTTTCTTTTTCTTGTTTATAACCACAAGTTATCTAGGGGGGATGGCAGAGAAGGCAGTGCAGTGTTCCTCCTGCAGAATGTTTGAGGTCCCTGCTGATCTCACCTGTGGGAAGTGCACCCATCTCCAGCTCCTCATAAATCCGTTAAGGAACTGGAGCTGGAGTTGGATGAACTTCGGATCATTCGGGAGGCAGAGGTGGTCATAGATAGAAGCTTCAGGGATGTAGGTACTCTGAAGAATGAACATAGAGGGGCTGGGAGGAAGCAGTCAGTACAGGAATCCCCTGTGGTCGTTCCCCTTAGTAACAAGTATACTGCTTTGGATACTGGGGGGGGGGGGGGGGGGGGGTTGGAGGGAACGGGGACTTACCAGGGGTAAGCCATGAGGTACAGGTCGCTGGCACAGAGTCTGTTCCTGTTGCTCAGAAGGGAAGGGGGGAGAGGAGTAGAGCATTAGTCATTGGAGCCTCCATAGTTAAGGGGATAGATAGGAGATTCTGTGGGGACGGGAGAGACTTGCGGTCGGTGTGTTGCCTCCCAGGTACAAGGGTCTGATGTCTCGGATCATGTTTTCGGGATCCTTAAGGGGGAGGGGAAGCAGCTCCAAATTGTGGTCCACATAGGCACAACATAGGTAGGAAAAGTGATAGTGATATAAGGCAGAAATTCAGGGAGCTAGGGTGGAAACGTAGAGCTAGAACAAACAGAGTTATTATCTCTGGGTTGTTACCCGTGCCACATGCTAGCGAGGCGAGGAATAGGGTGAGAGAGAGCAGTTAAACACGTGGCTACAGGGATGGTGCAGGAGGGAGTGTTTCAGATACCTGGATAATTGGGGCTCATTCTGGGGTAGGTGGGACCTCTACAAATGGGATGGTGTACACCTGGACCAGAAGGGTACCAATATCCTGGGGGGGGGAATTTGCTAATACTCTTCGGGAGGGTTTAAACTAATTCAGCAGGGGGTTGGAAACCTGAATTGTAGCTCCAGTATACAGGAGGTTGAGAGTAGTGAGGTCATGAGTAAGATTTCAAGGTTGCAGGAGTGTACCGGCAGGCAGGAAGGTGGTTTAAAGTGTGTCTACTTCAACGCCAGAAGCATCCGGAATAAGGTGGGTGAACTTGCATCATGGGTTGGTACCTGGGACTGCGATGATTTTGGAGATATAGATAGAGCAGAGACAGGAATGGTTGTTGCAGGTTCCAGGGTTAGATATTTCAGTAAGCTCAGGAAGGTGGTAAAAGAGGGGGAGGGGTGGCATTCTTCGTCAAGGACAGTATTACGGTGGCAGAAAGGACGTTTAATGAGGAATCGTCTACTGAGATAGCGTGGGCTGAGGTTAGAAACAGGAAAGGAGAGGTCACCCTGTTTGGAGTTTTCTATAGACCTCCGAAAAGTTCCAGAGATGTAGAGGAAAGGATTGCAAAGATGATTCTGGATAGGAGCGAAAGTAACAGGGTAGTTACATAGAACATAGAACGATACAGCGCAGTACAGGCCCTTCGGCCCTCGATGTTGCACCGACATGGAAAAAAACTAAAGGCCATCTAACCTACACTATGCCCTTATCATCCATATGCTTATCCAATAAATTTTTAAATGCCCTCAATGTTGGCGAGTTCACTACTGTTGCAGGTAGGGCATTCCACGGCCTCACCACTCTTTGCGTAAAAAACCCACCTCTGACCTCTGTCCTATATCTATTACCCCTCAATTTAAGGCTATGTCCCCTCGTGCTAGCCACCTCCATCGCGGGAGAAGGCTCTCGCTGTCCACCCTATCTAACCCTCTGATCATTTTGTATGCCTCTATTAAGTCACCTCTTAATCTTCTTCTCTCTAACGAAAACAACCTCAAGTCCATCAGCCTTTCCTCATAAAATTTTCCCTCCATACCAGGCAACATCCTGGTAAATCTCCTCTGCACCCGTTCCAAGGCTTCCACGTCCTTCCTATAATGAGGCGACCAGAACTGTACGCAATACTCCAAATGCGGCCGTACTAGAGTTTTGTACAACTGCAACATGACCTCATGGCTCCGGAACTCAATCCCTCTACCAATAAAGGCCAACACACCATAGGCCTTCACAACCCTATCAACCTGGGTGGCAACTTTCAGGGATCTATGTACATGGACACCGAGATCCCTCTGCTCATCCACACTACCAAGAATTTTACCATTAGCCAAATATTCCGCATTCCTGTTATTCTTTCCAAAGTGAATCACCTCACACTTCTCCACATTAAACTCCATTTGCCACCTCTCAGCCCAGCTCTGCAGCTTATCTATGTCCCTCTGTAACCTGCAACATCCTTCCGCACTGTCTACAACTCCACCGACTTTAGTATCGTCTGCAAATTTACTCACCCATCCTTCTGCGCCCTCCTCTAGGTCATTTATAAAAATGACAAACAGCAACGGCCCCAGAACAGATCCTTGTGGTACGCCACTCGTAACTGAACTCCATTCTGAACATTTCCCATCAACTACCACTCTCTGTCTTCTTTCAACTAGCCAATTTCTGATCCACATCTCTAAATCACCCTCAATCCCCAGCCTCCGTATTTTCTGCAATAGCCGACCGTGGGGAACCTTATCAAACGCTTTACTGAAATCCATATACACCACATCAACTGCTCTACCCTCGTCTACCAGTTGTCATGGGGGACTTTATCTTTCCAAATATTGACTGGAAACGCTATAGTTCGAGTACCTTAGATGGGTCCATTTTTGTCCAATGTGTGCAGGAGGGTTTCCTGACACAGTATGTAGATAGGCCAAAGAGAGGCGAGGCCATATTGGATTTGGTACTGGGTAATGAACCAGGACAGGTGTTAGATTTGGAGGTAGGTGAGCACTTTGGTGATAGTGACCGCAATTCGATTACGTTTACTTTAGTGATGGAAAGGGATAGGTATACACTGCAGGGCAAGAGTTATATCTGGGGGAAAGGCAATTATGATGCGATGAGACAAGACTTAAGATGCATCGGATGGGGAAGGAAACTGCAGGGGATGGGCACAATTGAAATGTGGAGCTTGTTCAAGGAACAGCTACTGCGTGTCCTTGATAAGTATGTACCTGTCAGACAGGGAGGAAGTGGTCGAGCGAGGGAACCTTGGTTTACTAAAGCAGTTTGAACACTTGTCAAGATGAAGAAGGAGGCTTATGTAAAGATGAGACGTGAAGGTTCAGTTAGGGCGCTCGAAAGTTACAAGTTAGCTAGGAAGGACCTAAAGAGAGCTAAGAAGAGCCAGGAGGGGACATGAGAAGTCTTGGGCAGGTAGGATCAAGGACAACCCAAAAGCTTTCTATAGATATGTCAGGAATAAAAGAATAACTAGGGTAAGAGTAGGGCCAGTCAAGGACAGTAGTGGGAAGTTGTGCGTGAATTCTGAGGAGATAGGAGAGGTGCTAAGTGAATATTTTTCGTCAGTATTCACACAGAAAAAAGACAATGTTGTCGAGGAGAATACGGAGAGACAGGCTACTAGACTAGAAGGGCTTGAGGTTCACAAGGAGGAGGTGTTAGCAATTCTGGGAAGTGTGAAAATAGATAAGTCCTCTGGGCCGGATGGGATTTATCCTAGGATTCTCTGGGAAGCTAGGGAGGAGATTGCTGAGCCTTTGGCTTTGATCTTCATGTCATCATTGTCTACAGCAATAGTGCCAGAACACTGGAGGATAGCAAATGTTGTCCCCTTGTTCAAGAAGGGGAGTAGAGACAACCCCGGTAACTATAGACCAGTGAGCCTTACTTCTGTTGTGGGCAAAGTCTTGGAAAGGTTTATAAGAGATAGGATGTATAATCATCTGGAAAGGAATAATTTGATTAGAGATAGTCAACATGGTTTTGTGAAGGGTTGGTCGTGCCTCACAAACTTTATTGAGTTCTTTGGAAAGAATAACAGGAAGACAGAGTACTGGGCTAATGGCAAGATTCTTGGTAGTGTGGATGAGCAGAGAAATCTTGGTGTTGGAGATCCTTGGAAGTTGCCACCCAGGTTTAGAGGGTTGTTAAGAAGGCGTACGGTGTGTTAGCTTTTATTGGTAGAGGGATTGAGTTTCGGAGCCATGAGGTCATGTTGCAGTTATACAAAACTCTGGTGTGGCCGCATTTGGAGGATTGCGTGCAATTCTGGTCGCCGCATTATAGGAAGGATGTGGAAGCATTGGAAAGGGTGCAGAGGAGATTTACCAGGATGAGCCTGGTATGGATGGAAGATCTTATGAGGGAAGGCTGAGGAACTTGAGGCTGCTTTCATTAGAGAGAAGAAGGTTAAGAGGTGACTTAATTGAGGCATACAAGCTGATCATATGATTACATAGGGTAGACATTGTGAGCCTTTTTCCTCGGACGGTAATGCCTAGCACGAGGGGACATAGCTTTAAATTGAGAGGAGCTAGGTATAGGACAGATGTCAGAGGTAGGTTATTTACTCAGAGAATAGTAAGGGTGGAATGCCCTGCCTGCAACAGTAGTGGACTCGCCATCACTAAAGGGCATTCAAATGGTCATTGGATAAACATATGGATGATAAGGGAATAGTGTAGATGGGCTTTAGAGTGGTTTCACAGGTCATCGTAACATCGGAGGCCGAAGGGCCTGTACTGCGCTGTAATGTTCTATGTTCTAGCACGTGACACGGGTAACAACCCAGAGATAATAACTCTGTTTGTTCTAGCTCTAAGTTTCCACCCTAGCTCCCTGTTCCTGCCTTATATCCCTATCCTTTTTCCTACCTGTCGTTGGTGCCTGTGTGGACTACGACTTGGGGCTGCCCCCCTCCCCCTTAAGGATTCCGAAAACACGATCCGAGACATCATGGACCCTGGCACCTGGGAGGCAACACACCAACCGTGAGTCTCTCTCATTCCCACAGAATCTCCTAACTATGGAGGCTCCAATGACTAATGCTCTACTCCTCTTCCCCCCCCCTTTCCTTCTGAGCAACAGGAACAGACTCTATGCCAGAGACGTGTACCCCATGGCTTACCCCTGGTAAGTCTCTCTCCCCCCCCCCCCCCCCCCCCACCAGTAACCAAAGTGGTATACTTGTTACTAAGAGGAACGACCACCGGGGATCCCTGTACTGACTGCTTCCTCCCAGCCCCTCTCACCATTACCCATCTATCTTCATTCTTCGGAGTAACTACATCCCTGAAGCTACTATCTATGACCACCTCTGCCTCCCAAATGATCCGAAGTTTATCCAACTCCAGCTCCAGTTCCCTAACGTGGTTTCTGAGGAGCTGGAGATGGGTGCACTTCCCACAGGTGAAATCAACAGGGACACTGACAGCATCCCTCACCGCAAACATTCTGCAGGAGGAACATTGCACTGCCTTCCCTGCCATCCCCTTTAGATAAAACAAGAAAAAGAAAGGAAGAGCTGACCTGATATTCACTCAACCCCTTAGGTTAGAGGAGGGGGAATGGTGGGGGACACTACAAGCGTAGTGTCTTGTGTTTAGCAACCGCCCAACTTATATACAGGCACTACACACCTTCCCAGAAATCCCCATGGCCAACTTCCGGTTTCCTGCTGCTCTGAAACAAAAAAACAACTCCGAAATAAAAAGTTAGTTAAAAAACAAAAATTCAGCTGACTCTCCACTCCCCTTACCAAAAAAATCACTCCCCTCTGCCTACTCCGCTGGAAAAATGAGGTCTGAACCTCAGAGGTAAGTGCCTTTTAAAAAATACTACACACCTTCCCAGAAATCCCCATGGCCAACTTCCAGTTTCCTGCTGCTCAGAAACAAAAAAACAACTCCGAAAAAAAATTTGTTAAAAAACAAATATTCAGCTTACCAAAAAAATCACTTCCCTCTCTGCCTACTCCGCTGTAAGTCTTGTGTCACAAATTTGATTGAATTCTTTGAGGAGGTAACTAAGTGTGTAGATGAAGGTAGAGCAGTTGATGTCGTATACAATAGATTTCAGTAAGGTGTTTGATAAGGTTCCCCATGGTTGGCTCATGAAGAAAGTAAGGAGGTATGGGATAGAGGGAAATTTGGCCAATTGGATAAGTAACTGGCTATCACATAGAAGACAGAGGATCGTTGTGGATGGAAAATTTTCAGACTGGAGACCAGTTACCAGCAGCACTGAGTCTGTTCCTGTGATTTTTATAAATTACTTGGAGGAGGGGGCTGAAGGGTGGGTCAGTAAATTTGCTGATGACACCAAGGTTGGTGGAGTAGTGGATGAGGTGGAGGGCTGTTGTAGGCTGCAAAGAGACATTGATAGGATGTCGAGCTGGGCCGAAAAATGGCAGCTGGAGTTTAACCCTCATAAGTGCGAGGTGATTAATTTTGGACAAATTTGAATGTGAATTACAGGGTCAACGGCAGGATTCTGAGGAATGTGGAGGAACAGAGAGATCTTAGGGTTCATGTCCACAGATCTCTGAAGGTTGCCACTCAAGTGGATAGAGCCGTGAAGAAGGCCTATAATGTGTTAGCGCTTATTAACAGGGGGCTTGAGTTTAAGAGCCGTGGGGTTATGCTGCAATTGTACAAGACCCTGGTGAGACCACATTTGGAGTATTGTGTGCAGTTCTGGTCACCTCATTATAGGAAAGATGTGGAAGCATTGGACAGGGCGCAAAGGATGCTGCCTGGATTGGAGGGTAGGTCTTATGAGGAAAGGTTGTTGGAGCGAAGGAGCATGAGAGGCGACTTAATAGAGTTTTATAAGATGAGGAGGATAGATAGAGTGAATGATCAGAGATCAGAGACTATTTCCTCGGGTGGATGTAGCTGTTACAAGGGGGCATAACTATAAGGTTCGGGGTGGGAGATATAGGAGGGATGTCCGAGATGGGTTCTTTACTCAGAGAGTGGTTAGAGTGTGGAAACGAATGCCTGCTGTGATAGTGGAGTCGAACACTTTAGGAACTTTCAAGCGGTATTGGATAGGCACATGGAGCATACCAGAATGACAGGGAGTGGGATAGCGTGATCTTGGTTTCGGACAAAGCTCGGCACAACATTGAGGGCCGAAGAGCCTGTTCTGTGCTGTACTGTTCTATGTGTGTTTATTAATACCATGGGTAATGTTTGTAATCTACTGTCTGGGAGGACAACTACCCTGAGAATGAGGGAGTGGGGGTGAGTCTCTACAGACCGGAGTTCCCAGCCTAACACACCTTGATGTAATAACAGTGCGATATGTTCACCTTATAGTCTTCCAAAATTCATTTCTTATCTGGGGAAAGACCTTGCATCATTTTCTAATTCCCCCAGTGACAGGAATGGTGGGTCAGTTTTCTCAGGAGCTGGTGGCATGAATGTCATTTGCACTCAGTTGCATCTCATGAATGCTCATTAAAGCAGCTCAAATCACGTCAGCCTCAAATCCATTGAAAAAGAGTGGCGTGCTCAAATTCGACCCCAGTTCACTCAAGATTTCTAGGTGAGTGAAATATAGATAGCCTACCTGCCATACCGCTGGGCTGCTCTTGTTGTGCTGAATGCCTAGCCATATCAAAGACCGGTTCATGCCCTTCAGCTCCATGCCTACATCATCTTTATGGACAACACTGTGGGACCATGGGCCCACCAATTGGACAGACTTTGACCATTGATCAGCTCAGGATTGCGGATTCTGGGGTCTTCTGCCCCCAGTGCTTGCCACAGTTGACTGTATATACAGCACTGTGCTGCAGGACTCAGGCACCGTCCACTTCAATTGACTGAAGTTTGACCAGGGGTAGGGTGCAAGGGAATCAAACCCGGGTCCCTGGCGCTGTGACCCAACAGTGCTAACCACTGTGCTACCCATGACAATGGACATTGGAAGACAGAGGAATCCTGAAGGATAGCAAGCTAGACCCCACAGGCTTACATGAATTGCTGACAGACAAGGGAGTCAAAAGATACCATATTGTTTACTGGAAGGGGTTCATATAGACTCCAGAATGTAGTGTGGGAAGTTGCCGTTAATGTGGCACAATAGGGAACGGTTTGCATCAACGTTCGGAAGTTAGGGGTTGTGTAATTTAGAAGGATCACTGTTGTCCACAGTCCTCTTTGCAAAGAGGGAATATGTCAAGTTTTCCCCTTTTGTTCAGCAGCTTGCAGACAGAAGTCAGAGTGCAGAGATTGCTCCTGTTTAACAGAAAGGAATCACATGAAGTCCAGAGGCTATGTGAACCTCACAGTCAGAAGCCAGAGATACGAGACAGTGCAGACTTGTAGCAGTAGCAATCATTGGAAGCATAATCTACCCCCTACCCCAGCTGCAGGGAGAAGGGGTGTGTACTCTACATGGGTTAAAAAAAAACACCGTTTGGTGTGCAGTGCTGCCTTACAGTTGGTGTCACTAGTATTGGCATGCTTTGTACAGGTCTGCAGTTTACTATTCGATTAGTGAGGGAGGTATGGGAATAATGGAGTAGTTTTTCCTGGCATTGTGAGGCTCCAAGTAAATTGGAGACACATAGACAGCTGCTTCCCCATGGTGCTGGGAGTGATTGATAAAACTCACATAACATTGAAGGTTACCCGAGGAGACTCGCAGAGCTCTCTGAACAGAAAACAATTTCCCTCCTTCGTGTTATTCTCCCCCGTCGGAGAATACTCCAAGTGAACGTTAATCACACTGGATCATCCCACAATGCTGGGGCGGCACGGTGGCACAATGGTTAGCAATGCTGCCTCGCAGCTCCAGGGACCTGGGTTCATTTCCGGCCTCAGGTGACTGTGTGGAGTTTGCACTTCCTCCCCGTATCTGCGTGGGTTTCCTCCCACAGTCCAAGGATGTGCATGTTCGGTGGATTGGCCATGCTAAATTGCCCCTTAGTGTCCAAAGGGGTTACTGGGTTACGGGCATAGGGTGAAGGTGTGGGCTTAAGTAGGGTGCTCTTTCCAAGGGCGAGTGCAGAATCGATGAGCCGTTTGACCTCCTTCTGCACTTTAATTTCTATGATTCATCGTCAGGAACTTAGACATCACACCCATATTTGGGGGAAGGTGAGTGACCTGATGGTCAACTGATAAGGGACAAGGCCCATCCCTACTTTCTGTGGCTGATGTTACCATTTCATGCACCACGCACTGAGGAGAAGGTGTTGGTAATTGGCATATGTGTCTCTCTCTCTCAGACAGCTCACAGAGTGAAGCCGTTGAAGAACTGATGCAGGTACTGGCTCCACCCGTGGTATTCTACAGAGAGAGAAAATGGCTAATATTGTGTTGTTCTCTGCCTTGCTCTTTCTGGATGGCTTCAGTATGTAGTGTTGATTAGAGAACGAGTCTTGTAAACTAATAAAACTACTTTATTAAACACTACTGGCTGGATTCTCATTTTTCATTTACATTTTCATTTCATTCGACACTTATCCCGAAGAAACAAACAGTTGATTGATCACACATAAACTATACTCATCTACATTCGTCTAACATCTAACTCATTGACAGATTAAACTATTCTCTTGCTCTCTCACTATCTTCAGTGCTCCTGCCACCTGCTCCAACCTTCTGCCCTACAAGACTCAGCATCATCCCTGATATACTAGGATTAGCTCCCTCTAGTGGCTGTCTGTATACATTTCATGAACCCTTACATTACCTTCATGTACAATACCACAACGATCATCCCTGTGTACTGCACATTAAAAATATCCCTCTCTTACAAGGTCAAGACTGGGACATCCCAGGAGAAGAACCATGACAGGTGAATGGATTGTGACTTGCTGGAAGAGGGGATCCCTGGGTAAGGCTGTCAAATGTCAACTCAAAGGACACAAACTCACACAATGAGCCCCACCTAATTCACTGACTCATCTCCAAGCACCGGGTCATTCTCCCCTCCTCCTGTGCGCGTGCTGAGCCTCCACTACACATCTTCATTGCCTTTGTTTTCTGATCTGCTAAACACATTCCAAGCTATCCACTATACACTGTTATCAGTTGAAAGGAGAAAGTTGATGCCTCGCAAACAGGGTGTTCGTCGATGGTGCATAATTCTCCTTGAGCAGTTCCATAGCTGCGGTGTAGTCGGTCGCATCTCGAATGAGCGGAAAGACGCTGGAGCTAAGTCTGGAGTACAGGAGTTGCTTTTTCTGAGCCTCCGTCGGGGGAGGGTGTGCTGAAGAGATGTAGGCCTCGAAGACTGCGAGCCAGTGATCAAAGTCTTTTCTGGCGTGAGGCGAATGCGGATCCAGCTGCAGACGGTCAGGCTTGACTCTGATGTCCATGGTGACTGGGAAATCGTACAGCAATAAATTGTGGCGCTAACAATTATACTCAAAGCCGAGAGACTAGTACAATAGAGGCTTTATTGCTGTACGATGTTGTCCCTCCATCCGCAACTGTAGACTGAGGGTCTGAGCAGCTCTCATACATTTATACATAAGCTCCCTGTGGGCGGAGCTAGCCGGCAGGGGCTGACCGGAGGAACCTGTATTACAGGTACAGGCATACATCCCCCTACTGCAGTACACATAACTACAGTGGTTATCTCACCACAAAAGGTTCCAAGGATGAATGCTATTCCCACACTAGAAATCTCTGTCAAATATTGACCAGGGGAACTGAGACAGCAGCTGCAATAAGTGAGGTTTTATTCAGATGGGACAATGACAAGTTTAAATCCCCACCTGATCTGCTGCTCAAAGTCTCCTCCGTTTCCCCGGTCAGTTTCCCAAACTTCAGGAAACTCCTGTTGCTGCAGAAATATTTGGATTGTCTGTGAGAGACGTCAATCAGAGAGCCCACCCACTCTGCCATTCTCTCCTCTTCCTCTACCACAGCTGCTTCACTTCCTGTAGGGACTCAAAACCAAGTCAGGAGATGGTGAGTGAAGGAGCAGAATTTACAATCATTACATTGCACAATATCCACACTAATGTTCAGGCAGTCTGACTATCCTGTGGGCAATCAGCTGTGGAAATGCCCCTTATGCTGTGTGAGAAGATCCAGCTCACAGACCTGTTTACTCGGTGCTTTGTGCTGAGCTGTTTGATTGGCTGTGTGTTGGGTATTGAGGGTGTTTATTGGAAGCATTTCCCTTCTGATTTACAGGCTGAGTTTTGTTGATGGGTCACTGCTGAGAAGGTGAGGTGTAATTATCTGGGAGGGGTGGAGTGTTTGAGGAATTTTTAACAATTCATTTATGGGATGTGGGCATCGCTGACTAGGCCAGCATTTATTGCACATCCCTAATTGCTTGTTTCTGCTCTGTAATTCTATATATGTAACTTTCCATATTTGGATTTGAACTCTCAATCTCCGAATTGTTAATCCACCACCAGATCAATTCAGTTGCTGACCTGGAGACACATTTATTGAAATATCTTCTTTAAAGATTTTACCTGAAAGCCTCGGCCTTTCCCAAAAGCCTGGGCTTGGATTTGATAGATTAGCCCAGAGCTGAATTTGGGATGTGCAGTCTGAGTGAGTGCAGTGTGACTAATTTCCCAGGATAAACCAGAACCCTTCAACCAGCTACACTGAAGCAATATTTTCCTTAGCTTCCAGCATTTCCTGCCCAGTCTGTTTTCTTGAAAAAACTGGGGAAAACAAGGGGAGAAATTTCAAAACCTGCATTGAATTAACATTACTCCCGAGCGTTTTTTTAAATAAACATTTTATTGAGGTATTATATTGGCATTGTAACAGCAGCAATATAAACAATGTACATCAAAATATAAATAGTGCAAATATCACCTCCCTCCCCCACAGGTCCCACCATTAATTAACCCCCTAATCTATGCTAACCTAAACCCCCCACCCTTCTGCTGACGATTAATTCTCTGCGAAGAAGTCGACAAATGGTTGCCACCTCTGGATGAACCCTATCAATGACCCTCTCATGGCAAACTTAATTTTCTCCAGGCAGAGAGAGCCGGCCATGTCCGACAGCCAGGTCTCTGACTTCGGGGGCTTTGAGTCCCTCCATGCTAGTAATATCCGCCTCTGGGCTACCAGGGAAGCAAAGGCCAGAACGTCTGCCTCTTTCTCGTCCTGGATTCCCGGATCCTGCGACTGATAATTCGCGTTCTTTTTGCCCTCAGTCTGGTCTCAGTAAATATACCAAGTCGGATTGTAGGTAAACACTTTAGTTTATTTGCGCGTCTTGCAAACTGACTCACTCTGCCATTGTCTTGTCGAGTCCCCAGAGTGTGAGGCACAGAACAAAATACTTCATCTCGTATACATTGGTATAAAAAAATGAGGTTACACATACGACCAAATAAGGTAACTTGGCAATTGTAGGGTTTCTATAGGTTCCCTTACATTCCTTAACCGAGCTATATAAGGTAATCTTAGCAATTACTGGTCCCAATAGGCTGCCCTCACATTCCTTTTGCCTGAGGCCCCTGTGATCACCCAACCCCCTCACCATGATACTCCTGACTTAGCCTGACTACCCACAATGCTTCAGTGCCTTCCCCTTTTGTTCATTTCCTCACGACACCCCGAAAATCGCCACCTCTGGACTCAATGCCACCCTTGTATTTAATACCTTGAACATGACGTCAGCAAACCCCTGCCAAAATCCCCTAAGCTTTGGACATGCCCAGAACATGTGAACATGGTCCGCTGGTCCTCCCGCACACTTTGCGCACCTATCCTCCACCCCAAAGAATCTGCTCATCCGGGCCACTGTCATGTGAGCCCGGTGCACGACCTTGAATTGAATCAGGCTGAGTCTGGCACATCTTGCGGTCGCATTGACTCTACTCAACGCGTCCGCCCAGAGGCCCTCCTCTATCTCTCCCCTCAGCTCCTCCTCCCACTTTTGCTTCAGCTCCTCGGTCTGCATCTCCTCAGATCCCATAAGCTCCTTATAAATGTCAGAAATGCTCCCCTCACCTATCCATCCTCTAGAAACCACCCTATCCTGAATCCCCTTAACGGCAGGAGTGGGAAGGTTGATACCTGTCTACGCAGAAAGTCCCGCACTTGCAGATAGCAAAATTTGTTTCCCCCCACCAACGCAAACTTCTCCAGTGCCCTCATAGTCGGAAAGTTCCCCTCTATAAACAAGTCCCCCATCCTCTCAGTCCCCGCTCTCCGCCATATTCGGAACTCTCCGTCCATCCTCCTTGCAACAAACCGGTGATTATCGCATATTGGGGACCAGACTGATGCTCCCACATGTCTCCTCGATTGCCCCCAGACTCTCAAGGCCGGCACCACCATGGGACTGGTGGAGTACCGCGCTGGCGGGAACGGCAAAGGCGCGGTCACCAGCGCCTCCAAACTTGTGCCCAAGCAAGAAGCCGCCTCCATATGCACCCATGCCGACCCCCCACCAGCCACTTCCTAACCATGGCTATGTTAGCCACCCAGTAATAATTGCTAAAGTTCGGCAGCGCCAGCCTGCCCTCTCTCCGACTTCGCTCGAGCATTACCCTCCTCACTCGCGGGGATTTGGCCCCCCATACGAAGCCCGCGATAACTTTATTGACCCGCTTAAAAAAGGACCGCGGAATGAAGATGGGGAGACATTGAAATACAAACAGGAATCTCGAGTGAACCGTCATTTTCACCATTTGGACTCTGCCAGCTAGAGACAACGGGGACACGCGCCCCATCGCCAGAAATTATCTTTCATCTGATCCACCAACCGGCCAAGTTCAATTTATGTAGCAGTCCCAATCCCGCACCACTTGGATATCTAGGAACCTGAAACTGTTCCCTACCACTCTAAAAGGCAGTTCCCCCAGTTGCCCCTCCTGACCCCTCGCCTGGACCACAAACATCTCACTCTTCCCCATATTAAACTTCTACCCCGAAACCTGCCGAATTCCCCTAAAATTCCTATGATTTCTTCCATCCCTTCAATTGGAACTGAAACATACAGAAGCGGGTTGTCCGCATACAGCGAGACTCTGTGCTCCACTGTGCAAGCATCCTGCTGGCCTTCTCACCATGCTCGTATACCGCTTCCCTCGCCTCTATGAGCTGTTCCACTGCCCTCCCTGTGGTTAACAAGCCTGTAGCCTCC
Organism: Scyliorhinus canicula; assembly: GCF_902713615.1. NCBI lineage: Eukaryota > Metazoa > Chordata > Chondrichthyes > Carcharhiniformes > Scyliorhinidae > Scyliorhinus > Scyliorhinus canicula. The sequence continues at coordinate 40,991,888 of NC_052158.1, forward strand.
GCCGTTCCCTTAAAAGCCCTATCTCTGGAGTCTCCACGTACCTACCATCGACTTGCAGAATCTCTTTTACCAGTTGGTCCATCTCTGCCCTGTCCGTCCTGTCCCTGTGAGCCTGGATCGAGATCAGCTGTCCTCTCACCACTGCCTTCAGCGCTTCCCAGACCACCGCTGCTGAGACCTCCTCCGTATCATTTACCTGAAGGTAATTTGTATGCATTTCCTCAACCTCTTGCACACCGCTTCGTCCACCTACTTCGCCCTACTTCTAACCTCCATTGCGGGCGCTGATTGCTATCTGTACTAACCTGCAGGTCAACCCAATGTGGAGCATGGTCCGAGATCGTAATCGCCGAGCACCCCGTGTCCACCACCCCTGCCAGCAAGGCCCTACCCAAAACAAAGAAATCGATCCGAGAGTATACCTTATGTACGTGTGAGTAGAAGGAAAACTCTTTCACCATCGGCTGCACAAATCTCCATGGATCCATCTGCTCCATGAACCCTTTCAGTTCCTTTGCCATTGCTGGCACCTTGCCCGTATTCGAGCATGGCCGATCCAGTCTGGAATCAATACCTGTATTAAAGTCCCCTCCGATGATCAGATTGTGCGAGTCCAGGTCCGGTATCTTCCCCAACATCCTCTTTATAAATTTCTCATCATCCCAATTTCACGCATATATATTAACCATCACTACGTTCATCCCCTCCAGCTCCCACTAACCATAATATATCGACCTCTCATATCCAAAACTATTCTACCCACCTCAAATATCACCCGCTTATTAATCAAGATCGCAACCCCTCTAGTCTTTGTATCCAGCCCCGAGTGGAAGACCTGACTGACCCAGCCTTTCCTCAATCTAACCTGGTCCACTACTCTAAGGTGCGTCTCCTGCAGCATTACCACGTCCGCCTTCAGTCCCCTCAGGTGCACAAACACACATGCCCTCTTAACCGGCTCATTTAACCCTCGAACATTCCAGGTGATCAGCCTAGTTGGGGGGCAAAGAGCCCCCCCTCTTCCACCGATCAGCCATCTCCTGTAGCCATCTGGGATGGCCACTTACAATAAGGAACAGGGAAGGTCACAAAGCATAGCGGGAAAAATGGACACTGCGAGATTCAGGCAGGCTCAGAGCCTGAATGTATATTTGCGAGTGAGGAATCCAGACGGTATTGAAACTCCCAACCGATTAGCATTCGATGGCCTATCTGCGCCAAAGGACTGATACTTGAGCGACCAATACAACAATAGACATTTCGGCGCCACCCCCTGTACTCGGGAAGTGTAACCAACAGGGTCAATGACCGCATAGGACACGCCCAGCCATCAAGGCACCCGCCTCTTTATTGGTTCTAAGCGAACACAGTGATTAGGAATTACCCAATTAATGGGGTGCAAACTGAAGGACCGCCCAAAAGAGCGCGAAAACCCCCAAGGATAAAAGAGAGACCACCATGTGTTCGGCCTTTCTTGGACCTGGCGCTCCGGCAACGTCTACTTCCAAGTGCAACACCACCAGAAGTAAGATCAAGTTCAACACCCGCAATCAGACGGATGAGCCTAGCTGAGCAGCAGTTACTTCTCCAGACCCAGTAGATCCAGATTCGAACAAAGGCCACTGTTCCTCTGACCTAAGCCGGGTCCCTGAAGTTAAGTACAGATTTTCATAGTTGATAGGTGTAGTTTAACTAGTAGTGTCTATGTTGTGTGATTAATTGTGTGTGTAAATAAAGTACCTTTGATCTTGAACTAACTAACTGGTGTTTGCCTCTTTGATCAATATCCGGTTGAACCTTGTGGTGGTATCATTTGATACCGGGTGACTCTGAGCAACATCCAAAGAAAGAAGGGCAACCTCATTGATTGCCATAGTTACAGTAGGTAAAAAAGGCAACATCCCTTTCTTGGGCCCGCCTCCAGCCCAAGCGCCGCGCCTCCTCCAGCCCATCCCCCCCCCACCGGCGGCCCCTGCCACCGGCCCAATCACTGTCCCTCCACCGAAGTCCCTCCCTCGTCAGCAGAACCTTTCCCTCCCCTCCCCCCAGCAACACTACTCTGAAACCTAATCCATATAATAAACAAAACATATCGAGTTTTTTGATATTAAACACATTCCCTAGTTTTCATCAGCACATTTTAAGCTCATAATGAATTGATAGCCTGTTTTACATTGCACCTTATTGTCTTTTACATTGCTCTCATAGTGCCTGGGAAGATGGAGGTCTGGGTGAGAGAAAGAAAGTAGCTCCTGCTCACTATCCAGTGTCGCTGCCTGAAACAGAGGGTGTGTGACAGTCATATCAGCAAGTAGAAAAGATTTGCAATTGATCCCCACACAGAGGAATAGCAGTCTGGCACTCGCTGTGGAACAATCTCTAACTGAGGAGTCAGCCCCTTTAACGAGAGGAGAGGGAATTGGAGAAAATCATGTTTCTTTTTCCTGTTTTACAGAAGGATTGCCTTGCAGAAGGACCGTACTACACCAGAGAATACAGAGAGGATAGAGACCACAGATAGATCCTGACCATCACCCAAGGAACAAATGCACAACTGTGGGAAGCCATCCAGTCACTTCACAGCATTGCTCAACACACAGATGGTTGGGCAGTGAAACCGTCATCTTGAAATGGTGCTTTAACATATCTCATCTGAAACTGATCAGTGGTGTGGAACCTTCCCTTAATCAACCTTTCATTAATCAACCTTTCTGAAGGTTTGGCCGTGGGCGATCGGTCAGGCTGAGGGTGGAAAAAAGTGTGAGTGGGTTCCAAGTGTGGTGAGAGCTTCAATCATTCATCAAGTCTCATGAACCACTCACCCATTCCTACAGGTAAGAGGCTGTTCAAGTGTGAGGAGGACTCCATAACCTTGTAAGATCTCTGAGCGTGCAAGGTGCATCTGGTTTTCCACCTCCAACACAAGAGCAGCTACATGGAGGGGAAACCATTTAAATGTGATGTGTGCAATCAAGCCTTTGCACAGTCATCGACGCTCAGGGATCACCGACGCATCCACATTGAGGAGAAGCCATTCAAGTGTGAGGTGTGTAACAAGGGCTTTACAGGTTCATCATCCCTGTTGAAACACTGGCGTGTTCACACTGGTGAAAAGCCATTCACGTGCGAGGTGTGCAACAAATCATTCTCTGACTCATCGTATCTCCGTGAACACAAACGCATTCACACAGGGGAGAAACCGTTCACATGTGAGGTGTGCAACAAATCATTCTTGTGGTCATCAGCCCTCGGTGTACATCAACGTACTCACACAGGAGAGAGACCCTTCACTTGCGAGGTGTGTGAGAAATCATTCTCTCAGTTAACGACGCTCTGCAGACACCAACGCATTCACACAGGGGAAAAACCGTTCACATGCGAAGAGTGTGACAAGTCATTCTCGCAGTCGTCCGATCTCAGCCGACACCAACGCATTCACACTGGGGAGAAGCCGTTCAAGTGTGAGCTTTGTAACAAGGGCTTTGCGCAGTCATCAACCCTGCTGAAACATTGGCGTTTTCACACTGGGGAAAAGCCATTCACATGTGAGGTGTGCAACAAATCATTTATGTGGCCATCGGCCCTCTGTGTACATCAACGCACACACACTGGGGAGAAACCCTTCACGTGCAAGGTCTGCGATAAATCATTCCTGTGGTCGTCAGCCCTGCGTGCACACCAACGCATTCACACTGGAGAGAAACCGTTCATGTGTGAGGTGTGCGACAAATCATTCTCTGTGTCATTGGACCTTCGCAGACACCGATGCATTCACGCTGGGGAGAAACCATTCAAGTGCGAAGTTTGTGACAAATCCTTCTTGTGGTCATCGGCCCTCCGCAAACACAAACGCCTTCACACCGGGGAGAAACCGTTCACGTGCGAAGTGTGTGACAAATCATTCTCGGACTCATCATCCCTCCACATACACCGACGCATTCATACAGGGGAGAAACCATTCGCATGCAAGGTGTGTGATAAATCGTTCTTGTGGTCGTCAGCACTGCGCAAACATCAACAAATTCACACAGGGCAGAAACCATTCAGATGCGAGGTGTGTGACAAATCATTCTCTGACGCATGGTCTCTCCGTGTACATCAACACATTCACACAGGGGAGAAACCGTTCAAGTGTGAGGTGTGTGACAGACTATTCTTGCGGTCACGGGCTCTCCGCGAACATCAAGTAATTCACACAGGTGAGAAACCATTCACATGCAAAGTCTGCAACAAATCATTCATGCAGTCATCAACCCTCCATGCACACCAGCGCATTCACACTGGGGAGAAACCGTTCAAGTGCAAGGTGTGCAACAGAGCATTCATTAAGTCATCGAACCTCCATGTACACCAGCGCATTCACACAGGCGAGAAACCATTCACCTGTCAGGTGTGTGAGAAATCATTCTCGAGGTCCTCGTATCTGATGCTTCATCGGAGGACTCACACGGGGGAGAAACCATTCACGTGCAAGGTGTGTGACAAATCGTTCTCAGTGTCCTCAGCCCTCCGCGTACACCAGCGCATTCACACAGGGGAAAAGCCGTTCAAATGTAAGGTCTGCAACAAAACATTCTCAAACTCATCGAACCTGAGTGTACACCAATATGTTCACACAGGGGAGAAGCCATTCAAGTGTGAGATGTGTGACAAATCATTCCCACGTTCAACAAAACTCCTGCGCCATCAGAGGATCCACACAGGGGAGTAACCATTCAAATGGGCGGCACGGTAGCACAATGGTTAGCACTGTTGCTTCACAGCGGCAGGTTCCTAGGTTCGATCACCGACTTGAGTCACTGTCTACATGGAGTCTGCATGTTCTCCCTGTGTTTGCGTGGGTTTCCTCCGGGTGCTCCGGTTTCCTCCCATAAGTCCCGAAAGATATGCTGCTAGGTAATTTGGACATTCTGAATTCTCCCTCCGTGTACCCGAACAGGCTCTGGAATGTGAAGATTCTGGGCTTTTCACAGTAATTTCATTGCAGTGTTAATGTAAGCCTACTTGTGACAATAAAGATTATATTTTTTTATAAAGTGTAAAGTTTGAGATAAAGTTTTTGTGACATCTTCTACCCTCCTGGGCACCATTGGGTTCACTCTTCAGGTGTAATATTTATGACAAGGCTTTCATCCACTCATCTGATCTGGTGCCAATCAGGTGTGAGGTTGTGACAGGACTTTCACACAGTCAGCACATGGTCCATTAAAGCAATCACACAGGAGACAGCCTACTGATGTGAGTTCTGTTTAACAAAAAAAAAGCCTCTGCAATTTTCAGACCTGGAAATCAGTGAACCAAAAAGGGAAGACATACCCCCCAGTCTGGTGTGTGTCAGGATTCTTTCACCTGCTCTTGTTTCTGTTACACTGAGAGCTGTCAGTGTTGTTTACCCTCCAGTGCTCACACAGGGGAGCTGTCCTTCCAAAGCACTGTCTGTCTCAGCAGTGTCTGTCTCCAACCTCTCCCACTGTCAGTCCACGTTTCAAGAAGGTCAATTTAATCTTTATTCAGATCGTCAAACATCATCAAAAGAAGACATCACTCTGTAAAGAAGCTGCTGCTTATGCACAGATGTCACAGTGTCTCTGGAAGGACAGAAAGTAGGGATTCAAGACAATGTGTCAGAATTTTCCCTGCTCTGGACAAGAGGGAAACACCTCAATAGTTTCCACAGCATGATTTATCTCCCTTCTTGAAGATAGATACAATGATCACATTCCTGAAGTCGAGGGCTGTCTCTCTCTCTCTCTCCAGCAAGTCTGGGTGTCGTCCTCTTGAAAATGAAAATGAAAATCACTTATTGTCACAAGTAGGCTTCAATGAATTTACTGTGAAAAGCCCCTAGTTGCCACATTCCGGTGCCTGTTCGGGGAGGCTGGTACGGGAATTAAACCGTGCTGCTGGCCTGCCTTGGTCTGCTTTCAAAACCAGCTCTTTAGCCCTGTGCTGAACCAACCCCTGCAGAGGCCTGAAGTCAAACTACGAGCTGAAAGCGGGGTTTGATATGAAATAATATTTTACTCAGTGCCCCGACCGATGAAGGCAAGCATGCCGTATGCCTTCTTGACGATCTTATCCATTGCGTTACCACATTCAATGATCTGTGGACCTGAACGCCCTGAGTGCCTGTCAATACTCCTAAGGGTTTTGCCATTTACTGTATAATTCCCACCTCTATTAGACCTTCCAAAATATATTACCTCACACTTGTCTGGATGAAACTCCATCTGCCATTTCACATCCAAGTTTCCAGCCGATCTGCATCCTCTGACAACCCTCTTTACTATCCGCAATTCCACCAACCTTGGTGTCATCTGCAAGCTTACTAATCAGACCAGCTACATTTTCTTCCAAATCATTTATATACTACGAACAGCAAAGGTCCCAGCACTGATTCTTGCAGAACACTGAGTGCTGAGCTTGTGGCATTTGAGTGCTACAGTGAGAGTTTGGTGACTGAGGGAGTGCTGAGCTTGTGGCATTTGAGTGCTACAGTGAGAGTTTGGTGACTGAGGGAGTTAGGTGAGGAGGGAGTAAGGTACTCCTTTCATTTAATTTCCTATATTTATCAAAGAGCGTGAAGGGAACCAGGAGTTTAGAGTACAGCTGACTGGGAGCAGAGTCAGAGGGCGGAGGTCCAGTTGGTCCACAGGGCAGCTAATTCTGTAAAGTAAGAGGGGATGGAGGCTAGGGCAGTTGCATGCTCCTCCTGTAGGATGTGGGTGGTGAGGGATACCACTGGTGTCCCCGCTGACTATACCTGCGGGAAGTGCACCCAACTCGAGCTCCTCAGAGACCGTGTTAAGGTACTGGAGCTGGAGCTGGATGAACTTCGGATCATCCGGGAGGCAGAGGGGGTCATAGAGAAGAGTTACAGGGAGGTAGCCACACCAAAGGTACTGGACAAGAGTAGCTGGGTTACAGTCAGGGGAAAGAAAACTAACAGGCAGACAGTGCAGGGATCCCTCGTGGCCATTCCCCTTCAAAACAAGTATACCGTTTTGGATGCTGTTGGGGGGGATGACCTACCGGGGGAAGGCCCCAGCGGCCAGGTCTCTGGCACTGAGTCTGGCTCTGGGGCTCAGAAGGGAAGGGGGGAGCATAGAAAAGCAATAGTAATAGGAGATTCAATGGTTAGGGGAATAGATAGGAGATTCTGTGGTCGCGAGCGAGACTCCCGAAAGGTATGTTGCCTCCCGGGTGCCAGGGCCAGGGGTGTCTCTGATCGTGTCTTCAGGATCCTGAAGGGGGAGGGTGAGCAGCCAGAAGTCGTGGTGCACATTGGTACCAACGATGTAGGTAGGAAAAAGGGTGTGGAGGTAATAAACAAGTTTAGGGAGTTAGGCTGGAAGTTAAGGGCCAGGACAGACAGAGTTGTCATCTCTGGTTTGTTGCCGGTGCCACGTGATAGCGAGGCTAGGAATAGGGAGAGAGTGCAGTTGAACACGTGGCTGCAGGAATGGTGTAGGAGGGAGGGCTTCAGGTATTTGGATAATTGGAGCGCATTCTGGGGAAGGTGGGACCTGTACAAGCAGGACGGGTTGCATCTGAACCAGAGGGGCACCAATATCCTGGGGGGGAGGTTTTCTAGTACTCTTCGGGAGGGTTTAAACTAATTTGGCAGGGGAATGGGAACCGGATCTGTAGTCCAGCAACTAAGGTAGACGATAGTCAGGACGCCAAAGCACGTAGTGAGGCAGTGGGGAAGGTAACAATGACAAAGGAGAGTACTTGCAGGCAAGGAGATGGGATGAAGTGTGTATACTTTAATGCAAGAAGCATCAGGAATAAGGTGGGTGAACTTAAGGCATGGATCGGTACTTGGGACTACGATGTGGTGGCCATCACGGAAACTTGGATAGAAGAGGGCCAGAAATGGTTGTTGGAGGTCCCTGGTTATAGATGTTTCAACAAGATTAGGGAGGATGGTAAAAGAGGTGGGGGGGTGGCATTGTTAATTAGAGATAGTATAACAGCTGCAGAAAGGCAGTTCGAGGGGGATCTGCCTACTGAGGTAATATGGGTTGAAGTTAGAAATAGGAAAGGAGCAGTCACCTTGTTGGGAGTGTTCTATAGGCCCCCCAATAGCAGCAGAGATGTGGAGGAACAGATTGGGAAACAGATTCTGGAAAGGTGCAGAAGTCACAGGGTAGTGGGGCCTCACGGTAGCATGGTGGTTAGCATCAATGCTTCACAGCTCCAGGGTCCCAGGTTCGATTCCCGGCTGGGTCACTGTCTGTGTGGAGTCTGCACGTCCTCCCCGTGTGTGCGTGGGTTTCCTCCGGGTGCTCCGGTTTCCTCCCACAGTCCAAAGATGTGCGGGTTAGGTGGATTGGCCATGCTAAATTGCCCGTAGTGTAAGGTTAATGGGGGGATTGTTGGGTTATGGGTATACGGGTTACGTGGGTTTAAGTAGGGTGATCATTGCTCGGCACAACATCGAGGGCTGAAGGGCCTGTTCTGTGCTGTACTGTTCTATTCTATGTAGTAGTCATGGGCGACTTCAACTTCCCAAACATTGAGTGGAAACTCTTTAGATCAAATAGTTTGGATGGGGTAGTGTTTGTGCAGTGTGTCCAGGAAGCTTTTCTAACTCAGTATGTAGATTGTCCGACCAGAGGGGAGGCCATATTGGATTTAGTACTTGGTAATGAACCAGGGCAGGTGATAGATTTGTTAGTGGGGGAGCATTTTGGAGGTAGTGACCACAATTCTGTGACTTTCACTTTAGTAATGGAGAGGGATAGGTGCGAGCAACAGGGCAAGGTTTATAATTGGGGGAAGGGTAAATACAATGCTGTCAGACAAGAATTGAAGTGCAGAAGTTGGGAACATAGGCTGTCAGGGAAGGACACAAGTGAAATGTGGAACTTGTTCAAGGATCAGGTACTGCGTGTCTTTGATATGTATGTCCCTGTCAGGCAGGGAAGAGATGGTCGAGTGAGGGAACCATGGTTGACAAGAGAGGTTGAATGTCTTGTTAAGAGGAAGAAGGAGACTTATGTAAGGCTGAAGAAACAAGGTTCAGACAGGGCGCTGGAGGGATACAAGATAGCCAGGAGGGAACTGAAGAAAGGGATTAGGAGAGCTAAGAGAGGGCATGAAAAATCTTTGGCGGGTAGGATCAAGGAAAACCCCAAGGCCTTTTACACATACGTGAGAAATATGAGAATGACTAGAGTGAGAGTAGGTCCGATTAAGGACAGTAGCGGGAGATTGTGTATTGAGTCTGAAGAGATAGGAGAGGTCTTGAACAAGTATTTTTCTTCAGTATTTACAAATGAGAGGGGCCATATTGTTGGAGAGGACAGCGTGAAGCAGACTGATAAGCTTGAGGAGATACTTGTCAGGAAGGAAGATGTGTTGCGCGTTTTGAAAAACTTGAGGATAGACAAGTCCCCCGGGCCTGACGGGATATATCCAAGGATTCTATGGGAAGCAAGAAATGAAATTGCAGAGCCGTTGGCAATGATCTTTTCGTCCTCGCTGTCAACAGGGGTGGTACCAGAGGATTGGAGAGTGGCGAATGTCGTGCCCCTGTTCAAAAAAGGGAATAGGGATAACCCTGGGAATTACAGGCCAGTTAGTCTTACTTCGGTGGTGGGCAAAGTAATGGAAAGGGTACTGAGGGATAGGATTTCTGAGCATCTGGAAAGGCATTGCTTGATTAGGGATAGTCAGCATGGATTTGTGAGGGGTAGGTCTTGCCTTACAAGTCTTATTGAATTCTTTGAGGAGGTGACCAAGCATGTGGATGAAGGTAAAGCAGTGGATGTAGTGTACATGGATTTTAGTAAGGCATTTGATAAGGTTCCCCATGGTAGGCTTATGCAGAAAGTAAGGAGGCATGGGATAGTGGGAAATTTGGCCAGTTGGATAACAAACTGGCTAACCGATAGAAGACAGAGAGTTGTGGTGGATGGCAAATATTCAGCCTGGAGCCCAGTTATCAGTGGTGTACCGCAGGGATCAGTTCTGGGTCCTCTGCTGTTTGTGATTTTCATTAACGACTTGGATGAGGGAGTGGAAGGGTGGGTCAGTAAATTTGCAGATGATACGAAGATTGGTGGAGTTGTGGATAGTGAGGAGGGCTGTTGTCGGCTTCAAAGAGACATAGATAGAATGCAGAGCTGGGCTGAGAAGTGGCAGATGGAGTTTAACCCTGACAAGTGTGAGGTTGTCCATTTTGGAAGGACAAATCTGAATGCGGAATACAGGGTTAATGGTAGGGTTCTTGGCAATGTGGAGGAGCAGAGAGATCTTGGGGTCTATGTTCATTGTTCTTTGAAAGTTGCCACTCAAGTGGATAGAGCTGTGAAGAAGGCCTATGGTGTGCTAGCGTTCATTAGCAGAGGGATTGAATTTAAGAGCCGTGAGGTGATGATGCAGCTGTACAAAACCTTGGTCAGGCCACATTTGGAGTACTGTGTGCAGTTCTGGTCACCTCATTTTAGGGAGGATGTGGAAGCTTTGGAAAAGGTGCAGAGGAGATTTACCAGGATGTTGCCTGGAATGGAGAGTAGGTCATACGAGGAAAGATTGAGGGTGCTGGGCCTTTTCTCTTTGGAACGGAGAAGGATGAGGGGCGACTTGATAGAGGTTTATAAGATGATCAGGGGAATAGATAGAGTAGACAGTCAGAGACTTTTTCCCCGGGTGGAACACACCATTACAAGGGGACATAAATTTAAGATAAATGGTGGAAGATATAGAGGGGATGTCAGAGGTAGGTTCTTTACCCAGAGAGTAGTGGGGGCATGGAATGCACTGCCTGTGGTAGTAGTTGAGTCGGAAAATTTATGGACCTTCAAGCGGCTATTGGATAGGTACTTGGATTAGGGTAGAATAAGGGAGTGTAGGTTAACTTAAGGGCAGCACGGTAGCATTGTGGATAGCACAATTGCTTCACAGCTCCAGGGTCCCAAGTTCGATTTCGACTTGGGTCACTGTCTGTGTGGAGTCTGCACATCCTCCCCGTGACTGCGTGGGTTTCCTCCGGGTACTCCGGTTTCCTCCCACAGTCCAAAGATGTGCAGGTTGGGTGGATTGGCCATGACAAATTGTCCAAAATTCTATGATTAACCTAGGACAAAAGTTCGGCGCAACATCGTGGGCCGAAGGGCCTGTTCTGTGCTGTATTTCTCTATCTATCTATAACACTAGTCACAGCCTTCCATTCAGAAAAGCACCCTTTCACCGCTACGCTCTGTCTTCTGTGACCAAAGCAGTTCTGTATCCATCTTGCCAGCTCACCTCTGATCCTGTGTGACTTCACCTCTGCGCCAGTCTGCCATGGAGGTCCTTGTGAAAGGCTTTACTGAAGATCATGTAGACAACATCTTGACTAATTTAGCGGGCCTTGTCGTCAGCAGGCTCTCTCTCTCTTCACTAAGCAATCTCTCTTCCTCCCTCCTTGAAAGCCCAGCAGGCACACCACCACTGCCTGTGTCAGACCTCCGGCTGCATGAAACCTGTTTGCTGCAGTATCTCCTACGTCACTGGTGAGTCTATCAGAAGCAAATGCAAGAGCCTTTGGAGAAGCATCTCATTAGAGAAACTTTCACTTATCTCTATTTTAAATAATGAGTCTGAGATCTGAATGGAGGGGCATGGCAGGCCAGATTGTAGCCCTTGGACCATGCATTGGGCAAGTCTGGCCTAAACAGAGCTCTGCATAGCTGAGACATTAAATTCCACAAGGACACAGAGAAGTTGTGGGGTGTCATTTCTCTTCAGGATGGTCCTAGTGTAATGAGCAGTTCTGACAGAGGAAAGCAGGACCACTGGTGTTTGATGTGGTCCAGTCAGATCTGGCAATGGATGGCTAAACCAGTTGCATACCAGATACACTCAAATCTTCACTCCTTTGACTTCAACAGCAGGGAGGTCGACCATTAAGGAATAAATATGGATATGAGGAAGTAGTTAAACCAGATTGACTGCAACAGAAACATTGTGGTGAATAGAGGGTCAAAGTGCAGAGAGTTGGGAATTAGAAAGCAACTGTCCAACTCACCTGGGGAAAGTTGTCTTCCAAGAATGGAAAGGTAATGGTCCATAGACCCATGTGATCATTGGATCTCTGTAACCATTAGTGTATGATGGTAACGAGCTCCATCCTGTGTCACTAATGTTCGGTGTCATTTCTGACCATCGGAATTGGGAGGCAGACGAAAGCACAGAGATTTTAAAGAAAATTTTGTGTGTAGTATTCTGAGAGAGTATCCCCTGATGTGAGTGTGGGTGTGTTAGTAAAGTGAGCCAGCTCTCAGGAGTGGGTATGGGGTAGAATCGGACCCTGCTTTCGTTGATGTGAATTATAGACTTCCTCTTCAGGTGACTGGTGTTTGACTAATATCATGGGTGATGTTTGCACTCTCCTTACTGGGAGGGCTACTATCCTGAGTATGATGAGGGAGTGGGGGTGAGTCTCTCCAGACCTGAGTTTATTAGCCCGTCAAAGCTTGATCTATTTACCATTGTGATATGTTCACTTTATACGCTTCCAAAATTCATTTCATGTTCTAGGAAAGATCTTAAGTCATTTTCAAATGCATTGTTACTTTGGTTTTGTGTCAGTTGAATATTGTGTTCTTTGTCTTTATTTTATCAATCTTCTGCATTAGAGCAGAAGAATTAGGAGCTGGGTTAGGTAATTCAGCGCCTCGAGCCACCATTTAATACGATCATGGCTGATCTCCTCTCCGCCTCAACTTCACTTTCCTGCTCGTTCTCCATAACCCTTCAACCCATTACTAATTAGAATTAGAATTAGAATTAGAACAGTACAGCACAGAACAGGCCCTTCGGCCCTCAATGTTGTCCCGAGCAATGATCACCCTACTCAAGCCCACGTATCCACCCTATACCAGTAACCCAACAACCCCCATTAACATTATTTTATTTTTTTTAGGACACTAAGGGCAATTTAGCCTGGCCAATCCACCTAACCCGCACATCTTTGGACTGTGGGAGGAAACCGGCGCACCCGGAGGAAACCCACACAGACACGGGGAGGACGTGCAGACTCCGCACAGATAGTGACCCTAGCCGGGAATCGAACCTGGGACCCTGGAGCTGTGAAGCATTGATGCTAACCACCATGCTACCATGCTGCCCCTATTAAAAATCTGTCCATCTCAAATTAATCTAGTGGGTAGCATTGTGGATAGCACAATCGCTTCTCAGCTCCAGGGTCCCAGGTTCGATTCCGGCTTGGGTCACTGTCTGTGCGGAGTCTGCACATCCTCCCCGTGTGTGCGTGGGTTTCCTCCGGGTGCTCCGGTTTCCTCCCACAGTCTAAAGATGTGCAAGTTAGGTGGATTGGACATGATAAATTGCCCTTAGTGTCCAAAACTGCCCTTGGTGTTGGGTGGTGTTACTGGGTTATGGGGATAGGGTGGAGGTGTTAACCTTGGGTGGGGTGCTCTTTCCAGGAGCCGGTGCAGACTCGATGGGCCGAATGGCCTCCTTCTGCACTGTAAATTCTATGATAAATTTACTCGACCCAGCGTTCATCACACTCTGGGGTAGTGAATTCCACAGATTGATGACCCTTTGAGAGAAGTTTTAAATCTCTGTTTTAAATCTGCTGCACCTTATCCTAAAACCATGATCTCTCATTCTAGATTGCGCCACAAGAGGAAGCTTCTGCTCTTTGTCTACTTTGTCAATCCTCTTTTTCATCTTGTATACCTCAATTAAATCTCCTCTCATTCTTCTAAACTCTAGAGTATAGCCCGTACTACTCAATTTCTCTTCATAATGGGCAGCACAATAGCATAGTGGTTAGCACTATGGCTTCACAGTGCCAGGATCCCAGGTTCAATTCCCAGCTTGGGTCACTGCAGAGTCTGCACTTCTCCCCGTGTCTGGGTGGGTTTCCTCCGGGTGCTCCGGTTTCCTCCCACAGTCCTGAAAGACGTGCTATTAGGTAATCTGGACATTCTGAATTACCCCCGCTGTGTACCCGAACAGGCACCGGAATATGGCGACTAGGGGCTTTTCACAGTAACTTCATTGCAGTGTTAATGTAAGCCTACTTGTGACAGTAAAGATTATTAAAAAAGAAAATAAGACAAACCCCTCATCTCTGGAATCAATCTAGTGAAGTTCCTCTGAACTGCCTCCAATGCAACTGCATCTCTGCTCATAAGGGGACCAAAACTGTATACAGTACTCCAGGTGCGGGCTCACCAATGCCTTGTACAATTGCAGCAACGCTCCCCTACTTTTATACTCTATTCCTTTAGCTATAAAGACCAAAATTCCATTTGCCTTCCATATTACCTGTTGTATCTGCAGTTTTCTGCCATTCATGCACGAGGACACTCAAATCCCTCTGCATCAGAGCACTTAGAAGTTTCCTAAGTATAGATTTATCGATCATAACAAATTCATTTTATGTTAACCGGACTACCTAATTTTTCAGCATATGGTTGATGGTTGATAAGCTTCGAATTCCTAGCTCTGCACATCACCAACAACCTGTCCTGGAACACCCACGTTGAGGCTATGACCAAGAAAGCACAGCAGCTCAGGAAACTTAAGGAAATTCAGCATTTCCACATTGGCTCTTACCAATTTTACAGATGCACCATAGGAAGCATCCTATTTGGCTGCAACACAGCCTGGTATAGCAACTGTTCGCCCAAGACCGTAAGAAACTACAGAGAGTCGTGAACACAGCCCAGTCCATCACGTGAACCCACTTCCCATCCACTGACTGTGTCAACACCTCCCTCTGACTTGGGAAAGTGGGCAGCATAATCAAAGACCCCTACCGGGTTATTGTCCCAACTTCATCCATCGGGCAAGATATACAAAAGTCTGAGAATACGCATGAACAGGTTCAAAATCAGCATCTTCCCCGCTGTCACCAGACTCCTGAATGATCCTCTTATGGACTGAACTGATTTCTTCACACATCTTCTCTACTGAGCAGTACTGCACTTCATATGCTCACCTGTTGCCTGTGCCTATGTATTTACATTGTGTATTTATGTATGTCCTATGTTTTTTTTCATGTATGGAATGATCTTTCTGGACTGTACACAGAATAATACTTTTCACTACCATGGTACACGTGACAATAAAACAAATCCAACCGATCCCTCGGTACTGCATTGGAGTATCAGCCTCAGTGCTCAAGTCTCTGGACTAAGACCTCAACCTACAATCTTCTGACTCAGAGACAGGAGTGCTAACTAAGCCACAGCTGACAATAATATGCAGGGGCGGTTTCTCTGTTCCCATAGCCACCCGTTTCCTAGCTGCGTACAATTCACTGACAGTGGGATTCTATCCTCCCGCCACTTGTCAATGGGATTTCCCAGTGAAACCACCCTACGCCACTGCAAAACCAAGGGTGCGGTGCCAGCAGGAAAAGTGAATTCCGATGACTGGAGTATTCCAGCCAATATTTTTGTTGTATTAGATTCAGTTTTTAAGGGGGTTAAATCCCAAGATTATGTACAGAATGCTTCAGCAGCCTTTGTGTTTGATTTGATTTAAAGTGGTAACTGGTTTGAGCTGTAGGTGTCAGTGGTGTCTTTGTGTTGTGCTTGGGTTCCTGAAGCTGTGAAAGTCCCTGGTATCAGCTGGAATGGATCTCTTCAGGGATTGTCTTCAATCAGAACTGCTGATTAACCATTCTGCTTTCATTCACTCATGAAAGTTCTATTGTTTAGGCACAGTTCTAACAATCTGTCAGGAAAGAAGCCAAGGAATAACCCACTCTTCCTCGGGAAGCTCAGTGTTAGTTTTAGTGAGGAAATCAAGGGGGACTTAATAGAGCGAAGAATTGTTTCTTAAAGCAATAAGTTATGGAGCCAATCAGGAGGCAGACTATTTTTGATTTTGTATTATTTAAAGAAGGGTTGATGAATAGTCTTGTTGTTAAGGATCCTTTTTGGGGGGGGGGGGGGGGGAAGAAGGCTTGATAAATAGTTTTGTCATTAACGATCCTAAGAACAAAGAAAAGTACAGCACAGGAACAGGCCCTCCGGCCCTCCAAGCCTGCGCCGACAATGCTGCCCGTCTAAACTAAAATCTTCTACACTTCCGGGGTCCGTATCCCTCTATTCCCATCCTATTCATGTATTTGTCAAGATGCCACTTAAACGTCACTATCGACCCTGCTTCCACCACCTCCTCCAGCAGTGAGTTCCAGGCACCCACTACCCTCTGTGTAAAAAACCTTGCCTCGTACATCTCTAAACCTGCCCCTCGCACCTTAAATCTATGCCCCCGAGTAATTGACCCCTCTATCCTGGGAACAAGTCTCTGACTATCCACTCTGTCTATGCCCCGCATAGTTTTGTAGACCTCTATTAGGTCGCCCCTCAACCTCCTTCGTTCCAGTGAGAACAAACCAAGTTTATTCAACCTCTCCTCGTAGCTAATGCCCTCCTTACCAGGCAGCATCCTTATAAATCTCTTCTGCACCCTCTCTAAAGCCTCCATATCCTTCTGGTAGTGTGGCGACCAGAATTGAACACTGTACTCCAAGTGTGGCCTAACTAAGGTTCTGTACAGCTGAACCATGACCTGCCAATTTTTATACTCAATGCCTGGCCAATGAAGGCAACCATGCCGTATGCCTTCTTGACTACCTTCTCCACCTGTGTTGCCCCTTTCAGTGACCTGTGGACCTTTACACCTAGATCTCCCTGACTGTCAATACTCTTGAGGGTTCTACCATTCACTGTATATTCCCTACCTGTATTAGACCTTCCAAAATGCATTATCTCACATTTGTCCGGATTAAACGCCATCTGCATCTCTCCGCCCAAGTCTCCAAATGATCTAAATCCTGCTGTATCCTCTGACAGTCCTCATCGCTATCCGCAATTCCACCAATCTTTGTGTCGTCCACAAACTTACTAATCAGACCAGTTACATTTTCGTCCAAATCATTTATATATACTACGAACAGAAAAGGTCCCAGCACTGATCCCTGCGGAACACCACTAGTCACAGCCCTCCAATCAGAAAAGCACCCTTCCATTGCTACTCTCTGCCCTCTATGACCTAGCCAGTTCTGTATCCATCTTGCCAGCTCACCTCTGATCCCGTAAGACTTCACCTTTTGTACAGTCTGCTGTGAGAGACCTTGTCAAAGCCCTTACTGAAGTCCATATAAACAACATCCACTGCCCTACCTGCATCAATCATCTTTGTGACCTCTCCGAAAAACTCTTATCAAGTTAGTAAACTCTGTCAAGTTAGAGAAGAGACAGAGTGCCATACTAGAGTTTTAGCACTGGGCAAAGATAATCATATAAGCCTGACGACTTGGCCTAAGTAGACTGGGGATAAATAATTGAGGGGAGGACAGTTGAGGAACAATGGCTGATATTCAGGGAGATATTAAATACTTCTCAATTAAAGTATATTCCTGAGAGGAAGAGGAATTGTAAAAATGTTCCATGGCTAAACAAGGATGTCAAAGAGGACATAAAAGGAAAAAACTAGGGCAAACCATACTGCAAAAGCTAGTGGTAAGCTGGAGGATTGGGAGAACTTTAAAGTTCAGCAAAAGGCTACTAAAAATAAAATCAAAGGAGCAAAGATGAACTCCGAAAGGAAACTAGCTGAAAACATAAACACTGATGCCAAAAGCTGTAAATATATAAAGAGGAAGAGAATTAGCTAAAATAAATATTGGCCCTTTAGAGCAATCATTTTTAAACTCAGGATCATGCCCAGGGTGGGACGTGGGCAGGTGTTGGGAGGGTCGCGGGCCATTGGTTGCAGCGTTCCCGATCGCGGAAAGAAGTGCCCAACAGCCGCAACTGGCTTTTAAAACTGCCGACCACGACCGGCTTTCAGAATGCCAGCTGTCCCACACCTGTGTGCCCCCTCAGCAGTACCCAGGCCAGGAGTGCTGCGAGGCAGACCGCAGACCCAGGATTCTTTTTTAAAATGGAGTCTTCTCTCCAGAAGCGACAGCAGAGAGCAGGTACACTGACGTCAAATGCTCTGGGCACGAGAGGGATTCCTCCATTTTATAGCTGCCAGCAGTGCTGGTGTGAGCTCCAGGGCCTCTGGTGAACAACCCATTAAGAAGAAGCTAATATCAGAACAAGGCAGTATAAAGATAATTTTTTGAGGTTTGGCTTTATTGTGTGACTGCAAATCAGGATGCAAAGCATGTGTGTTATATGCATAGAAGTACTGGGAAATGAAAGATTGAAAACTTCAAAGGCATTTGAAGACTAAGCATGGTGAGTTCGAGGACAAACCTCTTGATTTTCTTTCAAAAAATGCAATGAGAACTTATATCATTAGCAGAAATGTGATATTGAATAAAAGTGAGATCATGAGGACCAAGCAGGCTCACCTGTCACATTAAAGGTAACCAAAAATGGTGGGTCGCAAAGGTCAGCCATCATGGGTCCGAAGGTCGGCCAGCGTGGATCCCGAAGGATGGCCGGCTGGTAAAAATAGGTCCCGGGCAAAACAAGTTTGAAAAACACATGAGAGGGCAATGCTGGTGAGGTAATAATGGGGAACACCGAGATGGCGTAGGCACTGAACCAATATTTTGCCTTTGTCTTCAAAGTAGAGGATAATCAAAATTCCAAAAAACTTCAGTTAATGCAGAGGAACTTGGTGCAATAACCATCACTAGTGAGAAGGTATTGAATAAACTAATGGGATTATAGGCAGGTAAATCTCCAGGACCTGATGGCTTGCACCCTCGGATATTAAAGGAGGTGGCAGCAGAGATAGTGGATGCATTGGTTCTGATATTTCAAAATTCTCTTGCGTTCTGGAAAGGTCGTGATAGTTTGGAAACATGCTATGTGACGCTCCTATTTGGAAAGGGGGAGAGGCAAAAAGTAGGAAACTAGACCGGTTAGCTTGACCTCTATGGTGGGGAAGTTGCTGGAATCAATCAATGAGATGAATGAATGTTTGGAAAGACGAAGCTCAATCCACCATTGTCAACATGGTTTTATGAAGGGTAAGTCATGCTTGACAAACTTACTTGAGTTCTTTGAGGGCATAATCAGGGAGGTTAATAATGGGGAACCCATGAATGTGTATGTCTGGACTTCCAGAAGGCGTTTGACAAGGTGTCACATAAAAGACTAATCCAGAAAGTCAGATCACAGGGGATTGAGGGTAGAGTACTAGATTGGATTGAGGATTGGCTGACTGACAGAAAACAGGGTCGGGATAAATGGTTTCTTCTCTGGCTGGCGAACGGTATCTAACGAGGTGCTGCGGGGGTCAGTCCACGGACCTCAACTGTTTACAATCCACAAAAATGATCTGCAAACAGGAACAGAGTGTAACATAGCAAAATTTGTGGATGATACTAAAATAGGTGGGTAGCCGCAGTGAAGAGAAAGGCCAGGATTCTCCACCAGCATGATTCTCCATTATGCCAGCGCCTGGGGGTTTCCCGACGGCATGGGACTGCCCCACAATGGGAAACCCTATTGATCGGCTGGCGTAACGGAGAATCCCGCCGGCCGGTCGGGGCAGAAATTGGCGCGGCGGGGCGGAGAATCCCGCCCAAAGAGTTTACAGATGGACAGATAGACTAGGAGAATGGGCCAAAATTTGGCAGATGGAGTTTATGTGGATAAGTGTGTGAGGTTATCTATTTTAGCCCAGAAAGACATTATTCCAAAATGAAGCAGATTTAAAATGCATCTGGGCAGAAGGATATTGGTGTATTTGTTCATGAATCGCAGAAAGTCAGTATGCAAGTACAGCATGGAATTAAAAAGGCAAATGGAATTTTATTATTTATTGCAAAATGACTGGAATATAAAAGTACATAAGTGTTGTTGCAATTGTGTAGGGTGTTGGTGAGACCACATCTGGAGTATTGTGTCCATTTTGGTCTCCTTAATTGAGGAAGAATGTGGTGGCATTGGAGGAGGTTCAGAGGTTCATCCCATTGCAAGCTACACAGATGGAATTTCACATCGGCCCTGAATCCTCCCTGACACCCCATCCCACAATCTGAGCTGCCTCACAGAAATATCCTTTGACCACGGCACAGAGTGTATTCCTGTATGGACTGCTGTTGCACACCCTTCACCTCCCTGGCCAGGCATGCTCTGATAATGATAATCTTTATTATTGTCACAAGTAGGCTTATATTAACAATACAATGAAGTTACTGTGAAAATCCCCCAGTTGCCACACTCCGGTGCCTGTTTGGGTACACTGAGGGAGAATTCAGAATGTCCGATTCACCTAACAGCACGTCTTTCGGGGCTTGTGGCAGGAAACCGGAGCACCCGGAGGAAACTCATGCAAGCACGATGAGAATGGGCAGACTCTGCACAGACAGTTACCCAAGCCAGGAATTGAACCTGGGACCCTGGTGCTATGAAGCAACAGTGCTAAGCACTGTGCTACCGGGCTGCCCAACGTGCCTTATTGCCGGCCAGTGGTGGAGGTCCCAGTAGAGAGCTCCTCCACCTTGCCATTGGGGATCATGAGTCAAGGGTGCTTCATGCAGTGGTCCCAAAGATTGGTAGGCTATGATGGTTCACGGAGCCCAAGATGCCTGCATCTTTTGAAATCTTGTGGAGTCCATGAACTTTGCATATTTAAGTTGCCTGAGGCTGCATATTCTTTTTAGTTTTCTGAAAATTGTGGTTACGTTTTAGACCATAGACCATAAGACATAGGAGCAGAATTAGGCCACTTAGCCCATCGAGTCTGCTCCGCCATTCAATCATGGCTGATATTTTCTCATCCTCATTCTCCTGCCTTCTCCCCATAACCCCTGATCCCCTTATTAATGAAGAACCTATCTATCTCTGTCTTAAAGACTCAGTGAATTGGCCTCCACAGCCTTCTGGGGCAAAGAGTTCCACAGATTCACTACCCTCTGGCTGAAGAAATTCCTCATCTCTGTTTTAAAGGATCGTCCCTTTAATCTGAGATGGTGTCCTGTTTTGTTGCACTTCAACCTTTTACTCCTGATTACCTGGTACGGAGGTGGGCAGGGAGAGGGGACGTCCTGGTGTGCTTCTCCTGGCTCTTGCCAAGGCGGCCAGTCATAGGACCAGGCAGCTAGAGTTCAAGGGGGTTGTCTGCATTTCTTTCATGACTGCTGTCAGATCTTGGCAAGGGAGCACATGGTGTCCACCTCTGTTGGGAGGCCTTTCCTGGTCGGTGGGTAACCCAGGGGCAGGGATGCATAGGAGACCCCCAGAGCCACAATTTAAAGTTTAGTAAGTTTCCTTTGAGATTTTTGAGGTTTGTTACAGACAGGAGGGGGATCAATTTAAACCGACCCAATTTCTCCTCCTCCTACTTGTCTGTAAACAGAAAGGTATTTTTATTTCCCCCTTTATAAATAGTGGCGTATTTTCCCAATCTTTAAATTTGGAGTTTACATAGCAAACTCGAAATAAGATGAAATAAAAGGGTTGGTTTATTACAAATACACAGCAAACATGGGGCGGTGTTCCTGCTGCCCGGAACTGGGTTTTACAGGTGCGCATCTCCAATCCAGCCCTCCGGCCCCGCCCGCGTGACAGGCGCTGTGGCTCTCGCGCTTTGTCTTGTTTGAACCCCCGAACGCCGCACGCGCGGCCTAACAGCCAACAGCACGAGACACCGCGGGGTGGGCATCATTGGATCGCAAACATCAGTTGCTGACCTGGATTACGTGATGGCCAGTGTCCATGGCGCATGCGCAAAGCCAGGGGCCGAGCCGGAAAGCTCTGTCCTGCTCTCCGTGATTGGCTGCCCAGAGGGAGTGACGTATTACTTGTGGGCGGCTGTTCTCTGAGGGACGGTCAATCAGAGGGTCCCCCCACTGCCCATCCCCCTGCACTGCACCTCAGCTGCTGCACTTCCTGCAGGGTTAGAAAACCAACTGAGACGGTGAGTGAAGGAGAACAGTATCTACAATTCCTGACCAGATAAGGGATCACTAGTCTTTAGAGACCTATCCTTCGTCCACTTCCCCAGTGATGATTAACATGGTGAAGTCCTCATTCATCAGTTGGGAGGGGAATGGTAGTTTTCCATGAACTTGTTTGATCTGAAGTCATGAGACTCCATGGAGTCAATATTGAGGAATTTCCCCAACTGCCTGTCTGATGGGACATTCCCAGGGATGGTGAGGGAGGAGCCTGGGATGTTCCCAAATTGATACCACTCAGTAAATATCACTGATACTTGACCGGGACAGCTTTCCTCACTTGGGTACTTGTCCTCGGACCTTGGTAAGTGAGACTTCACAGATTTCACTGCTGAGATCACCTTAATCTTATTCTGACACAAAGCCAGGATTGTCCAGGTCTGTCTGACATTTCTTATTATTTCTCATTATCGGACTTTGTAGTGATTGTTCATCATTGTTTGCTGGACCACTTCAGAGTGCAGTTCAGAGTCAACCCTGTGTGGGACTGGAGTCACATGTAGACCAGACCAGGCAGTTGGTGCAGGTTCCCTTCCCTCAAGGACAATATTTAGGTTTTTGGAACAACCTGAAAGTTTTCATTTCATTCTATTTCAAAATGTATTGAATTCAGCTTCATAACATGGAGTGTTTGAAGGGAATAACATTGATGTTTTCAAGGGGAAAAGGTAAGCGCATGAGGAACAGAAGGATGAGAAGAAGAGGATGGAGAGGGGGCTTGTGTGAAGCATGAACACCAGCATAGAGCAATTCGGCCGAATGGCCTGATTCTGCTTCATAATTCTATGTATGTAACTTTCCGTGGTTGGATTTGAACTCTCAATCTCTGGATTGTTGATCCAGCATTATAGATACACATGATTAAAACCTCTTTTATTGCCTTCTTTAAGATTTTACCCACAGGCCTCGGCCTTTCCCAAAGATCTGGGCTTGGATTTGATAGTTTTGCCCAGTGCAGTGTGTGAGAGCTGAATTTGGGATGTGCCATCTGAGTGAGTGCAGTGTATCTAATTTCCCAGGATAAACCAGAACCCTTCAATCAGCTACACTGAAGAAATATTTTCCCTTTGTTGTTCTCAAATAATTTTGGAAAACAAAGGGAGAAATTTCAAATCTCCATTGAATTAACCTTTCTCCAGAATTGATAGACTGTTTTACATACCACCCAACCATCTTTCCCATTGCCTTCAAGATGGAGGCTGGGCGAAGTAAATAAAGTAGCCATGTTGTCTGCTCTTGGTCACTATCCAATGCCCTGCAGTCAGTGAGGAAAAGGAAAGGCAGAACAGCACTTATTCTGGAACAGTCTCTAACTGATGAGTCAGACCCTTCAACAAAGGAGGAGAGGGAGTTAGAAGAAATCATGTTTCCTTTTATTTTTCAGAAAAATTACACCGTACTACACCAAAGAATACAGAGAGGATAGACACCGCATATAGATCTTGACCATCACCCAAGGAAGAACTGCACAACTGTGGGAAGACATCCAGTCCCTTCACAGCATTGCTCAACACAGAGGGTCAGGCAGTGAAACCATCATCTGGAAATCACTTTGGTTAGTGGAGTATTGACATGTCATCGGATCTGAAGCTGGTCAGTGGTGTGGAACCTTCTATCAGAATCAGCTTTTCTGAAGGTTCGGCTGTGGGCGATCGGTGAGGGTGAGGCTGGAGGAAATATGGACTTCAAGTGTGGTGAAAGGTTCAATAATTCATTGAGTTTCAAAACCATCAACCTTCGCTGTAGGTGAGAGGCTGTTCACGTGAGGGATGTGAGATCTAATAAGCAAGATGCATCTGTAGGAGAACTGTTGACGTGAGAGCAACTAAATGGAAGTGAAACCATTCAAGTGTGAAGTTTGTGATAAAACATTTGTGACGTCCACGAGGCTCCTAATACATCAGCGGATTCACACAGGAGAAAAACCCTTCAAGTGTGGGATTTGTGAAATGGTTTTCACCCAATCCTCCCATCTCCTCTCACACCAGAGGATTCACACTGGGGAGAAATCCTTCATGTGCCAGGTGTGCAATAAGTCATTTGCGCAATTATCGACCCTCCGTGTACACCAACGGATTCATACAGGGGAGAAACCATTTATTTGCAAGGTGTGCAGTAAATCATTCTCACAGTCATCAAATCTCCATGCACACCAACGCATTCACACTGGGAAGAAGCCATACCTATGTGAGGTGTGCAATGCATCATTCTCATACCCATCAAACCTCCGCAAACACCAACACCTTCACACTGGGAAAAAACCATTCAAGTGTGAGGTGTGTGACCGAGCCTTCGCAATGTTAGCAACGCTTGTGACTCACCAACACATTCACACTGGGGAGAAGCCATTCAAGTGTGAGATGTGCAACAAATCATTTTCGCAGTCATGGACTCTCCTCGTACACCAACGCATTCACACTGGAGAGAAGCCGTTCATGTGCAAGGTGTGCAACAAGTCATTCACACGGTCTTCGACTCTTCTCCAACACCACCGCATTCACACCGGGGAGAAGCCATTCATGTGTGGTGTGTGCAATAAATCATTCTTGCGGTCATCAACTCTCCTTGAACACCAACGCATTCATACCAGGGAGAACCCATTCATGTGTGACGTGTGCGATAAATCATTCTCACGGTCATCGACCCTTGTTGTACACCAACGCATCCATACTGGGGAGAAACCATTCACATGCGAGGTGTGTGACAAATCATTCTCCGACTCATCAAACCTCCGGAAACACCAACGTGTCCACGCAGAACAGAAACCATTCATGTATGAGGTATGCAACAATCCTTCTCAAGGTCATAAAAACTATTGTTCCATCAAAGTATCCACACAGGAATAACCCTTCAAGTGCAAGATTTGCGATAAAGCTTTAATCACATATTTAACCCTCCTGGAGCTCCAGGTCATACAGGGGAGAAACTCTTTTAAGTGTGATGTTGGTAACAAGGCTTCTATGCACTCCTGTGATCTCCCGAAGTACCAGTGGATCCACACTGTTGAGAAAGTATTCAGGTGTGAGGTGTGTGACAAGGCTTTCACACAATCAACTTACTTCTGGTCCATCAACACACATGCATAGGGGAGAAACCACATCAATGTGAATTCTGTAATAAAGCCTTCACAGAGTTATAGGACCTCCTGGAACATCAGTGAACCCACACGGAAGACAAACCCTTCCAGTGTGACGTGTCAGGATTGTTTCACCTACTCCTCTCTCACCAAACACCAACATCTCTGCACGGACTTGGAGCCGGCACATCTGCTTCCATTACACCCAATGTTGTCTGTGTTGTTTACCCTCTGGTGCTTTCACAGGGGAGCTGTACTTCCAAAGCACTTGAAGGAAATCAACTATTTTCTGATAGGTAAAAGGCTTTTTTAATGTAAATATTAAAGCCCAGCCTTTAATACCCATTTTAAAATAAGGATTTCAGTATTCATAACCTTAGGTCATGACAGAACACATAATTTAAACAGGTTCAGAGGTTCAAAGCCTGACACATCCACAAACTAATTGGAGATAAAAACTAAATTTTACTGACAATATGAACGGGCTAATGAACGGATTTCAAAGTTAGTTTCATATTGAGAAATGAGTTGTACCAGTAATCAAGGTCGAAATAAGCACCATAGCAATATGAAGAAACCATTGTTCAGAATATGGATAAGGTAAAGTCAGTAGAAAATCAGTAAAAACTAGACTTGATTACAGCATAAAATCACATTCCATAGCATACACAAATATTCAAACGTGAAACATTTAAACCTTATGTTGCACATTGAGGATTGACAGTTAACCATCGAATCAAATGTATTTGAAACTCCCCCAAACCAATTAGTATGACATAGAGGTGTAGACAGATGGCTCAGACTGATAACATTCTCCTTAAACATGAGGGTCCAAGCAGCCCTTTTCTATCCAGGATAACTCTATACTTTGATCTAACTACTTGCTGTCCTTATTTTCATATTTGTTAATTAAAAAAAAAAGTTTTCAGTACTTGAGAAGTTAGTTCAGTGGGAATGGAGGTTAGGGCAGTTGAATGTTCCTCCTGCAGAATGTGGGAGGAAAGGGTCACCTCGAGTGTCCCTGCTGACTACATCTGCGGGAAGTGCACCCAACTCCAGCTCCTCGAGAACCGCGTTAGGGACCTGGAGCTGGAGTTGGATGAACTTCGGATCATTCGGGAGGCGGTTATTGAGAGGAGTTATAGGGAGGTAGTCACACCTCAGGTAAAAGAAGAAGGTAGATGGGTTACCGTCAGGGGAGGGAGAGGGAACCGGCAGGCAGTGCAGGGATCCCCTGTGGTCGTTCCCCTCAATAACAAGTATACCGTTTTGGATACTGTTGCGGGGAACGACTTACCAGGGGTAAGCAATGGGGCACAGGTCTCTGGCACAGTGTCTGTCCCTGTTGCTCAGAAGGGAAGGGAGAAGAGGAACAGAGCACTTGTCATTGGGGACTCCATAGTTAGAGGAACAGACAGGAGGTTCTGTGGGAACGAAAGAGACTCATGGTGGTGTGTTGCCTCCTAGGTGCCAGGGTTCGTGATGTCTCTGATTGTGTTTTTGGGATCCTTAAGGGGGAGGGGGAGCAGCCACAAGTCGTGGTCCACATAGGTACCAACGACATAGGTAGGAAGAGAGATGGGGATTTGAGACAGAAATTCCAGGAGCTAGGGTGGAAGCTGAGAGCTAGAACAAACAGAGTTATCTCTGGGTTGTTACTCATGCCACGTGCTAGCGAAGTGAGAAATAAGGAGAGAGAGGAGTTGAACACGTGGCTACAGGGATGGTGCAGGAGGGAGGGTTTTGGTTTCCTGGATAATTGGGGCTCATTCTGGGGTAGGTGGGACCTCTACAACCAGGATGGTCTTCACCTGAACCAGAGGGGTACCAATATCCTGGGCGGGGAGATTTGCTAGTGCTCTTCGGGGGGGTTTAAACTAATTCAGTAGGGGGATGGGAACCTAAATTGTAGTCCCAGTGTACAGGATGTTGAGAGTAGTGAGGTCAAGGATAGCGTTAAAAGTTTGAAAGAGGGCACCGGCAAGCAAGACGCTGGTTTGAAGTGTGTCTACTTCAACGCCAGGAGCATCCGGAATAAGGTGGGTGAGCTTGCAGCATGGGTTGGTACCTGGGATCTCGATGTTGTGGCGATTTCGGAGACATGGGTAGATCAGGGACAGGAATGGTTGTTGCAGGTTCCAGGATTTAGATGTTTCTGTAAGAACTGAGAAGGTGGTAAAAGAGGGGGGTGTGTGGCATTGTTAATCAAGGAAAGTATTACGGTGGTAGAAAGGACGTTTGAGGACTCGTCTACTGAGGTAGTATGCGCCGAGGTTAGGAACAGGAGAGGAGAGGTCACCCTGTTGGGAGTTGTCTATAGACCTCCGAATAGTTCCAGAGATGTAGAGGAAAGGATAGCAAAGATGATTCTCGACAGGAGCGAGAGTAACAGGGTTTTTGTTATGGGGGACTTTAACTTTCCAAATATTGACTGGAAATACTATAGTTCGAGTACTATAGATGGGTCAGTTTTTGTGCAGTGTGTGCAGGAGGGTTTTCTGACACAGTAGGTAGACAGGCCAACAAAGGGCGATGCCACATTGGATTTGTTACTGGGTAATGAACCCAGCCAGGTGTTAGATTTAGATGTAGGTGAGCACTTTGGTGATAGTAATCACAATTCGGTTATGTTTACTTTAGCGATGGGCAGGGATAGGTATATACCGCAAAGCAAGAATTATAGCTGGGGGAAAGGCAATTATGATGCTATTCGGCAAGATTTAGGATGGGGAAGGAAACTGCAGGGGATGGGTACAATCGAAATGTGGAGCTTTTTCAAGGAACAGCTACTGCGTGTCCTTGATAAGTATGTACCTGTCAGGCAGGGAGGAAGTTGTCGAGCAAGGGAACCGTGGTTTACTAACGAAGTTGAAGCACTTGTCAAGAGGAAGAAGAAGGCTTATGTTAGGATGAGACATGAAGGCTCAGTTAGGGCATTTGAGAGTTACAAGTTAGCCAGGAAGGACCTAAAGGGAGAGTTAAGAAGAGCGAGGAGAGGACACGAAAAGTCATTGGCGGATAGGATCAATAGAAACCCTAAGGCTTTCTATAGGTGTATCAGGAACAAAAGAATGACTAGAGTAAGATTAGGGCCAATCAAGGATAGTAGTGGAAAGTTGTGTGTGGAATCAGAGGAGATAGGGGAAGCGTTAAATGGATATTTTTCGTCAGTGTTTACACTGGAGAAAGACAATGTTGTCGAGGAGAATACTCGGGTACAGTCAACCAGGCTACATGGGATTGAGGTTCACAAGGAGGAGGTGTTAGCAATTTTGGAAAGTGTAAAAATAGATAAGTCCCCTGGGCCAGATGGGATTTATCCTAGGATTCTCTGAGAAGCCAGGGAGGAGATTGAAGAGCCTTTGTCCTTGATCTTTATGTCGTCTTTGTCGACAGGAATAGTGCCTGAAGACTGGAGAATAGCAAATGTTGTCCCCTTGTTCAAGAAGGGGAGTAGAGACAACCCTGGTAATTATAGACCTGTGAGCCTTACTTCGGTTGTGGATAAAATGTTGGAAAAGGTTAAAAGAGATAGGGTTTATAATCATCTTGAAAAGAACAAGTTGATTAGCGATAGTCAACACGGTTTTGTGAAGGGTAGGTCATGCCTCACAAACCTTATTGAGTTTTTTGAGAAGGTGACCAAACAGGTGGATGAGGGTAAAGCGGTTGATGTGGTGTATATGGATTTCAGTAAAGCGTTTGATAAGGTTCCCCACAGTAGGCTATTGCAGAAAATACGGAAATATGGGATTGAAGGTGATTTAGCAGTTGGATCAGTAATTGGCTAGCTGAAAGAAAACAGGGTGGCGGTTGATGGCAAATGTGCATCCTGGAGTTCAGTTACTAGTGGTGTACCGCAAGGATCTGTTTTGGGGCACTGCTGTTTGTCATTTTTATAAATGACCTGGAAGAGGGTGTAGAAGGATGGGTTAGTAAATTTGCAGATGACACGAAGGTCGGTGGAGTTGTGAATAGTGCTGAAGGATGTTATAGGTTACAGAGGGACATAGATAAGCTGCAGAGCTGGGCTGAGAGGTGGCAGATGCAGTTTAATGCAGAAAAGTGTGAGGTGGTTCACTTTGGAAGGAGTAACAGGAATGCAGAGTACTGGGCTAATGGCAAGATTCTTGGTAGTGTAGATGAACAGAGAGATCTCGGCATCCAGGTACATAAATCCCTGAAAGTTGCCACCCAGGTTAATAGGGCTGTAAAGAAGGCATATTGTGTGCTAGCGTTTATCAGTCGGGGGATTGAGTTTCGGAGCCACGAGGTCATGATGCAGCTGTACAAAACTCTGATGCGGCTGCACCTGGAGTACTGCGTGCAGTTCTGGTCACCACATTATAGGAAGGATGTGGAAGCTTTGGAAAGGGTTCAGAGGAGATTTACTAGGATGTTGCCTGGTATGGAGGGAAGGTCTTGCGAGGAAAGGCTCAGGGACATGAGGTTGTTTTCGTTAGAGAGAAGAAGGCTGAGAGGTGACTTAATAGAGATATATAAGATAGAGGGTTAGATAGGGTGGACAGTGAGAGTCTTTTTCCTCGGATGGTGATGACCAACACGAGGGGACATAGCTTTAAATTGATGGGTGGTAGATATAGGACAGATGTCAGAGGCAGTTTCTTTACTCAGAGAGTAGTAGGGGTGTGGAACGCCCTGCCTGCAACAGTAGTAGACTCGCCAACTTTAAGGGCATTTAAGTGGTCACTGGATAGACATATGGATGAAAATGGAATAGTGTAGGTCAGATAGGCTTCAGATGGTTTCACAGGTCGGTGCAACATCGAGGGCCGAAGGGCCCGTACTGCGCTGTAATGTTCTATGTTCACTTTTCCACTCTAACTCTTGAAGTTCATGCAAGCTGTTTTGCCGTAAGCAAGAATCCATTTCTGTATTATTTTGGAAGTTAAATTTTTTTATAAATTACTTCTCTTTAAGTAATTAAGCTAGCAAGACTTTATTGAGAATAGATTCAAGTTTCTCAATTGTAATCAAATAGAGGGAATAAAAGATTCTTATTTTCATCCGAGAAGTGTAACTCAAATTTCTACTGAGTTTTAGTGTTGCGAGACTTCACTCGAACCGCATGGTAGATCTCTACTGCACTGTCTGCCTCAGCAGTATCTGTCTCTGACCTCTTCAACGATCAGTCCAATTGTTTCAAGAAAGCCAATTGAACCTTTACCCTAATCGCCAAATGCCAAAATACATCTGTATGTATTGAATCTCCTGGATAAACTCAGCATCATTTCAGTGCAGGATCAGGTATAAGTCACTCACTGACTCTCACTCTGATAAAGAAGGCAATCAGTTACTGAATAGAATGGTCTCAGCTTCTGCTCTACCAGCACAAGCACCCAGGGAAGGAGCCATTCCTGGGATAGTAATGGAGGGATTTCAATTAGCTTTAACACGTAGAATCAGCCAGGAAACCTGTTCCTCAGCTGAACTTGGGAAGGGCAGGATGTGTCTCGGCTGTGACAATCTCCGTTGTCTGATAACATTCACTGTGTGGGTCTACACCTGAATGGCCACTCGAACAGAGCACTGGAGGACAATCAATATTCACAGTCTGTACTCCAGGTCAGTATCTTGAGGATTAGAGAGAATGTGAGATGATAAAGAGGATTTCAACTCTTCAAAAACAATTTGCTTTTCTATATCACCTGTAACATAGCAAAACATCACGAGGGTTTCATACCGACATTATCAGAGAAAAATTAACACTGAGTCAAAGAAAGAGATATTAGGGGATGTCACTGTGTCTCTGGGAGGCTTTCTTCAGCCACAGGAAGTAGGTGATTCAGGAGAATGTGTGTCAGGATTTTCTCTGCACAAGTGGGAAACACCTCAATAGTTTCAACAGCCAGATCTATCTCTCTTCTTGAAGATAGCTACTTGTCACATTCCTGAAGCGGGGAGAGGGGACTTATTTTTCCTCCGT
The DNA here is from genome assembly GCF_902713615.1 of Scyliorhinus canicula. NCBI lineage: Eukaryota > Metazoa > Chordata > Chondrichthyes > Carcharhiniformes > Scyliorhinidae > Scyliorhinus > Scyliorhinus canicula. The sequence continues at coordinate 41,022,821 of NC_052158.1, forward strand.
GATCCATTGGATACATTTGTGGAGTTTTGATGTGAGCAGAAGTCCACCAGCTTTGAAGCAATCAGCTGGAATATCCATCCGGGTCTCAGGCTTTTTTGTTTTTCAGCGGTTTAATTATTTGGTACAGCTTGTCGCATGACGTACCCATGCATTCTCCCACAGGCACTGGGAGGATAGACCGAAGCGTATCAGCTGTCACTGTATTCATGGTTGACGAATTGTTTTTTCTTAACATTGTCATGGTTAAGAAATGAAATATACTGTGAAAGCTGAGCTAGTGAACTGGGATACCAAGCCTGAGAATAGATCAGTTGAGGAGCAGTGACAGACATTTAAGAGGATATTTTAGAATACTCGGAATAAGTATATTCCTTCAATAAATAAAAACTAATCACCCATGGTTAGTAAATGAATTTAGAGAAAGCATCTAAAGTCGGGAAAGATGAGTAATAGGTCAGATAATTGGTCAGAATACAAACAATAACAGAGTATGACTGAAAGGTTAATCAGGAAAAAAAAAATTAAAGTACGAGAGGAAGCTAGCTAGAAATGTTAAAAACAGCTAGCAAGAGTTTCTGCTGGTATTTAGGAAGGAAGAGAATAAGTAACACGAGTGTTGGTCTTCTTCCGAGAGTGGCAGTGGGCAGTTAATAGCAGATAATAAGGAAATAGCAGATGAAATGATCAAATATTTTGCTTTTGTCTTCACTACAGAGAATAAGAACATAAGAACTAGAAGCAGGAGTAGGCCATCTGGCCCCTCGAGCCTGCTCCGCCATTCAATTAGATCGTGGCTGATCTTTTGTGGACTCAGCTCCACTTTCCGGCCCGAACACCATAACCCTTAATCCCTTTATTCTTCAAAAAACTATCTATCTTTACCTTAAAAACATGTAATGAAGGAGCCTCAACTGCTTCACTGGGCAAGGAATTCCATAGATTCACAACCCTTTGGGTGAAGAAGTTCCTCCTAAACGCAGTTCTAAATCTACTTCCCCTTATTTTGAGGCTATGTCCCCTAGTTCTGCTGTCATCCGCCAGTGGAAACAACCTGCCCGCATCTATCCTATCTATTCCCTTCATAATTTTAAATGTTTCTATAAGATCCCCCCTCATCCTTCTAAATTCCAACGAGTACAGTCCCAGTCTACTCAACTTCTCCTCATAATCCAACCCCTTCAGCTCTGGGATTAACCTAGTGAATCTCCTCTGCACACCTCCAGCGCCAGTACGTCCTTTCTCAAGTAAGGAGACCAAAACTGAACACAATATTCCATGTGTGGCCGCACTAACACCTTATACCATTGCAACATAACCTCCCTAGTCTTAAACTCCATCCCTCTAGCAATGAAGGACAAAATTCCATTTGCCTTCTTAATCACCTGTTGCACTTGTAAACCAACCTTCTGTGACTCATGCACTAGCACACCCAAGTCTCTCTGAACAGCGGCATGCTTTAATATTTTATCGTTTAAATAATAATACCGTTTGCTGTTATTCCTACCAAAATGGATAACCTCACATTTGTCAACATTGTATTCCATCTGCCAGACCCTAGCCCATTCACTTAACCTATCCAAATCCCTCTGCAGACTTCCAGTATCCTCTGCACTTTTCGCTTTACCACTCATCTTAGTGTCATCTGCAAACTTGGACACATTGCCCTTGGCCCCCAACTCCAAATCATCTATGTAAATTGTGAACAATTGTGGGCCCAACACGGATCCCTGAGGGACACCACTAGCTACTGATTGCCAACCAGAGAAACACCCATTTATCCCAACTCTTTGCTTTCTATTAATTAACCAATCCTCTATCCATGCTACTACTTTACCCTTAATGCCAAGCATCTTTATCTTATGCAGCAACCTTTTGTGTGGCACCTTGTCAAAGGCTTTCTGGAAATCCAGATATACCACATCCATCGGCTCCCCGTTATCTACTGCACTGGTAATGTCCTCAAAAAATTCCACTAAATTAGTTAGGCATGTCCTGCCCTTTACGAACCCATGCTGCGTCTGCCCAATGGGACAATTTCTATCCAGATGCCTCGCAATTTCTTCCTTGATGATAGATTCCAGCATCTTCCCTACTACCGAAGTTAAGCTCACTGGCCTATAATTTCCTGCTTTCTGCCTACCTCCTTTTTTAAACAGTGGTGTCACGTTTGCTAATTTCCAATCCACCGGGACCACCCCAGAGTCTAGTGAATTTCGGTAAATTATCACTAGTGCATCTGCAATTTCCCTAGCCATCTCTTTTAGCACTCTGGGATGCATTCCATCAGGGCCAGGAGACTTGTCTACCTTTAGCCCCATTAGCTTGCCCATCACTCCCTCCTTAGTGATAACAATCCTCTCAAGGTCCTCACCTGTCATAGCCTCATTTCTATCAGTCGCTCGCATGTTATTTGTGTCTTCCACTGTGAAGACCGACCCATAAAAACCTGTTCAGTTCCTCAGCCATTTCCTCATTTCCCATTATTAAAACTCCCTTCTCATCCTCTAAAGGACCAATATTTACCTTAGCCACTCTTTTTTGTCTTATATTTGTAAAAACTTTTACTGTCTGTTTTTATATTCTGAGCAAGTTTACTCTCATACTCTATCTTACTCTTCTTTATAGCTTTTTTAGTAGCTTTCTGTTGCCCCCTAAAGATTTCCCAGTCCTCTAATCTCCCAGCAATCTTTGCCACTTTATATGCTTTTTCCTTCAATTTGATACTCTCCCTTATTTCCTTAGATATCCACGGTCGATTTTCCCTCTTTCTTCCGTCCTTCCTTTTTGTTGGTATAAACCTTTGCTGAGCACTGTGAAAAATCGCTTGGAAGGTTCTCCACTGTTCCTCAACTGTTCCACATAAAGTCTTAGCTCCCAGTCTACCTTAGCTAGTTCTTCTCTCATCCCCTTGTAATCACCTTTGTTTAAACACAAAACACTAGTATTTGATTTTACTTTCTCACCCTCCATCTGTATTTTAAATTCCACCATATTGTGATCGCTCCTTCCGAGAGGATCCCTAACTATGAGATCATGAATCAATCCTGTCTCATTACACAGGACAAGATCTAGGACCGCTTGTTCCCTCGTAGGCTCCATTACATACTGTTCTAGGAAACTATCGCGGATACATTCTATAAACTCCTCCTCAAGGTTGCCTTGACCGACCTGGTTAAACCAATCGACATGTAGATTAAAATCCCCCATGATAACTGCTGTACCATTTCTACATGCATCAGTTATTTCTTTGTTTATTGCCTGCCCCACATATCGTTACTATTTGGTGGCCGATAGACTACTCCTATCAGTGACTTTTTCACCTTACTATTCCTGATTTCCACCCAAATGGATTCAACCTTATCCTCCATAGCACCAATGTCATCCCTTACTATTGCCCGGATGTCATCCTTAAATAACAGAGCAACACCACCTCCTTTACCATCCACTCTGTCCTTCCAAATAGTTTGATACCCTCGGATATTTAACTCCCAGCCGTGACCATCCTTTAACCATGTTTCAGTAATGGCCACTAAATCATAGTCATTTACGATGATTTGTGCCATCAACTCATTTACTTTATTCCGAATACTACGAGCATTCAGGTAAAGTACACTTATGTTGGTTTTTTTACCTCTGTTTTGAATCTTAACATCTCCAGTTTTATTCCTTTTGTTATTACTGGGTCTATTCACTGAGCTCCCCTCAGTCACTGTACCTTGTACTTTCGCTCTTTTAGATTTTTGACTATGTCTTCTCTGCCTTGCACTTTTCCCCTTACTTTCTTTTGCTTCTGTCCCTGTTTTACTACCTTCCAACTTCCTGCATCGGTTCCCATCCCCCGCCACATTATTTTAAACCCTCCCCAACAGCTCTAGAAAACACCCCCCCAAGGACATCGGTTCCAGTCCTGCCCAGGTGCAGACCGTCCGGTTTGTACTGGTCCCACCTCCCCCAGAACCGGTCCTAATGCCCCAGGAATTTGAATCCCTCCCTCTTGCACCATCTCTCGAGCCACGCATTCATCCTATCTATCCTGACATTCCTACTCTGACTAGCTCGTGGCACTGGTAGCAATCCTGAGATTACTACCTTTGAGGTCCTACTTTTTAGTTTAACTCCAAACTCCCTGAATTCCGCTTGTAGGACCTCATCCCGTTTTTTACCTATATCGTTGGTGCCTATGTGCACCACGACAGCTGGCTGTTCACCCTCCCCCCCAAGAATGTCCTGCAGCCGCTCCGAGACATTCTTGACCCTTGCATCAGGGAGGCAACATACCATCCTGGAGTCTCGATTGCGTCCACAGAACCGCCTGTCTATTCCCCTTACGATCGAGTCCCCTATCACTATAGCCCTGCCATTTTTCTTCCTGCCCTGCTGTGCAGCAGAGCCAGCCACAGTGCCATGAATCTTGCTGCTGCCTTCCCCTGGTGAGCCATCTCCCCCAACAGTATCCAAAGCGGTATATCTGTTTTGCAGGGAGATGACCGCAGGGGACACCTGCACTGCCTTCCTACTCTTGCTCTTTCTTTTGGTCACCCATTTTCTATCTCCCTCAGTAACCTTCACCTGCCGTGTGCCCAACTGCTAAACGTGCTATCCACGACCTCCTCAGCATCGCGGATGCTCCAAAGTGAGTCCATCCGCAGCTCCAGAGCCGTCAAGCGGTCTAACAAGAGCTGCAACTGAACACACTTCTTGCACGTGAAGGAGCCAGGGACAGTGGACGTGTCCCTGAGCTCCCACATCGCACACGAGGAGCATGACACGGGTCTGGGAACTCCTGCCATGTCTTAAACCCTTGGTAAACTCAAACAACTAGAATTTCAAAATAAAAATAAATAAATTAGACAATGAAAAGAAAAAGAGAGACTACTTACCAGTCACTTACCAGGGTTAAAACGCACCTCCTCACACTCTGCACCGAATTACCTCACTGCACCAAATTACCAAGTTGCAATTCCCACTCTGGATGTGCCTCACTCACTCACCCACTCACTCACTCACCCAGGCTGTGTCTTCTTGACCATTCCTCATTACCTCACTGCACCAAATTACCAAGTTTCAATCCCCACTCTGGATGAGTCTCAATCCGGATGTGTCTCCTGGAAAAGTCTGAAAAAGATTCCTGTAATCGTCATAAATCAGGAGGTGGGAGAGAGAAAGAAACTAGGTGAAATTACAATCACTAATAAAGCAAAACTGAGCAATTACGGGCTGATTAGTCTTCGTGTCCTGATTAACTTTATACTTGGGAATTAAAAGGGGAGGCTAATGAGCTACCTGCCAGTAGATGTGTGTTGGTTTTGATTTTCCGAACTTCATTGGATTCTGAAAAGATTCCATCACACTGGAAAGTAACAAGAAGGGATGGAGGCAGAAAACGGGGAGCCAAAGGCCAGTTTGCCTGAAGAAGGTTAGAATTGATCATGAAGGATGTTATAGCTGGGCACCTGGAATAACTCAAGGTGATTGGGAAGACTCAACATGGTCAGGGATAGGTCAATAGAGATGCAGTGCAAATATTTAAGAGAGTATTTCAAAATGTACAGAATTGATAAATTCTAATGACTAAGAAAAATTACAAAGGACAGATCGACCATCTGTGGTTAACTGGAAAGGTTAAAGATAGCATCAAAGGGTCAAAGCACAGAAAAGCAATAGATATAGGGGACTTAAGTCGGGGGCACAGAGAGGTGCTTGTATGGCCATGTAAGAAATTCCAGGATGGCATGTTCCTCCCTGGTGCCATGGTCGTGGATGTTTCAGAACAGAGCTTTCTGAAAGGGGAGGGTGGACAGCTAGAGTTTTTAGTACACATTTGTACTAATGACATCGGCAGGAAGAGTGATGCAGGGAGTTAAGTAGTAAGTTTTGAAAAACAGGACCACGAGGGTTGTAATCTTGGGAGTACTCCCTGTGCCACTTGCCAGGGAGGCTAGAAATAGAAAAATAGTGCAGCTAGACACATGGCTAAAGAGCTGGTGTAGGAGGAAGTGTTTCAGTTTTGTAGACCTTTGGGACCTCTTCCGGGGCAGGTGGGACCTGTACAAGAGGGCGAGTTTCATGTAAACTGGAGGGGCACCAATATCCTGGCCGGAAGGTTTGCTAGCTCGGGAGAGTTTAAACTGGTGTGGCATGAGGTTGGAAACCAGATCAGTAGGTTAGCAGGCGAAGTAACTGAGGGCGAGTTAGGTACTTGTGGATAAGGGTAAGAGTAGTCCTTGTGTGAACATGCTAAATTGGGGAAAGGCTAATAACAATACTTTTAGGCTGGAACTGAAGAATTTAGATTGGGGGTGACTGAGAGTAAATCAACATTTGACATGTGGGTGTCTTTCAAGTTAATTAGAATTTAGGACCGGCATGTTCCGATGAAGTTGAAGGGTAAGCATGGCAAGTTCCGGGAACCTTGGATAACGAGGGATATTGTGAGCCTAATCAAAAAGAAAAAGGAAGCAGTCGTAAGGTCTAGAAGGCTGAGAACGGACAAAGCCCTTGAAGAATATAAAGAAAGTAGGAAGGAATTGAAGCAAGGAGTTAGGAGGGCTAAAAGGGTTATCAAATGCCCTTGGTAAACAGTATTAAAGAGAATTTCAAGGCATTTTATACGTACATAAAAGAGCAAGAGAGTAGCGAGGGGAAGGGGACACCCAAGAACAGAGGAGGGAATCTATGCATGGAGCCAAAGGAAATGGACGAGATACTCTGCATCAGTATTCACCAAAGGGAAGGACTTTATAGATGATGAGTCTAGGGAAGAGTGTGGAGATATTCTGTGTTGTAGCACAGTGTTTAGCAGCGTTGCCTCAAAGTGCCGGGGACCAGCGTTCAATTCCTGGCTTAGGTCACTGTGCGGAGTATGCACATTCTCCCCGTGTCTGCATGGGTTTCCTCCAGGTGCTCCAGTTTCCTCCCACAGGTCCTCAAAGACGTGATTGTTAGGTGAATTGGATATTTTGAATTCGCCCTCAGTGTACCCGAACAGGTGCCGGAGTGTAGCGACTAGGGGATTTTCACAGTAACTTCATTGTACCGTTCATTGTACATTGTAAGCCTACTTGTGGCACTGATAAAGATTATTATTATTATGTCGATATCGAGCAGGAGGAAGTGTTGAGCATCTTATAATGCATTAAGGTAGATACATCTCCAGGGCTTGTTGAGATCTACCCCAGAATACTGAGGGAGGCAGGGGAGGAAATTGCTGGGACATTGACAGAAATCTTTGTATCCTCATTGGCGACATGTGATGTCCCAGAGGACAAGAATCGCCAATGTTTCTTTGTTTCAGAAGGGGAGCAGGGATAATCCAGGAAATTATAGGCCGGTGAGCCTTATGTAAATGACAGGGAAATTATTGGAAAAGATTCTCGGGAACAGGGTTTACTCACATTTGGAAATAAATGGATAATTAGCGATAAGCAGCATGGTTTTGTGAAGGGGAGGTTGTGTCTCACTAACTTGATCAGGTTTTTTGAGAAAGTGACGCAGATGATCGATGAAGGAAGGGCAGTGTATATTGCACTTCAGTAAAGCTTTGAAAGTCCCGCACGGCAGACTGGTACAAAAGGGGAAGTCACACGGGATCAGAGATGAGTTGGCAAGAACTGACTTGGTCATAGAAGACAGAAGTTAGAGATGGAAGAGTACTTTTTTGAATGGAAGGCTGTGACTCGTGGTGTTCCGCAGGAATCAGTGTTGGGATCTTTGTTGTACGTAGTATATATAAATGATTTGGAAGAAAATGTAGCTGGTCTGATAAGACGTTTGCGGATGACACGCATATTGGTGGAGTTGTGGATAGTGAAGAGGATTGTCAGAGGATGCAGCAGGATATACATTGGTTGGAGACTTGGGCGGAGAAATGGCAGATGGAGTTTAATCCGGACAAATGTGAGGTAATGCATTTTGGAAGGTCTAATTCAGGTGGGAAATATACGGTAAATGACAGAACCCTTAAGAGTATCGACAGGTAGAGGGATCTGGGTGTACAGGTCCACAGGTCACTGCCTTCATCGGCCAGGCCATTAAGTATAAAAATTGGCAAGTCATGGTGCAGCTGTATCGAACCTTAGTTAGGCCACACTGGAATATAGCGTTAAATTCTGGTCGCCACACTATCAGAAGGATGTGGAGGCTCTGGAGGGGGTACAGAAGAGGGTTACCAGGATGTTGCCTGGTGTGGAGGGCATTAGTTATCAGGAGGGATTGGTTAAACTCGGTGTGTTCTCAGTGGAATGACGGAGGTTGAGGGGGCGATCTGATAAAAGTCAACAAAATTATGATGGGGCATGGACAGAGTGGATGGTCAGAAGTTTTTTTCCTAGGACGGAGTCAATTACTAGGGTACATAGGTTTCAGGTGCCAGAGGCAAAGTTTAAAGAAGATGTGCGAGGGAAGTTTTTTTTATAGAGGGTAGTGGGTGCCTGGAACTCGCTGCCCGGAGGAGGTGGTGGAAGCAGGTATGGTAGTGACATTTAAGGGGCTTCTAGGATGGGAAGAGAGGGATACGGGCCCCGGAAATGTAGATAGGCAGCATGGACAGCGCAGGCTTGGAGGGCCGAAGGGCCTGTTCCTGTGCTGTACTTTTCTTTGTTCTTTGTTTTTTGTACAACATGGCACTTGTATCAGCTCCAGGTAATCATGGTCAACATGGTTTTGTGGAAGGGAATTCATGTTTAGCCACCTTATTTCAATTATTCGAGGAAGCAACATGTGCTGTGGATAAAGGGGAACCGGTGGATGTACTGTCCTTAAATTTCCAGAAGGCATTTGATAAAGTATCTCATCAAAGGTTATAATGGAAAATAAAAGCTCATGTTATTTGAGGGGGGGGGGGGGGGGGGGGGGTGAGACATATTGTCATGGATAGAAGATCGGCAAACTTACACGAAGCAGAGATTTAGGCATAAAACAGGAATTATACAGTAAATTACAGAACCCTTACCAGTATTAACAGGCAGAGAGATCTAACTGCACAGGTCCACAGATCACTGAAAATGGCAACGCAGGTGGATAAGGTAGTCAAGAAGGCATAGGGCATGCTTGCCTTCATCAGTCGAGGTATTGAGTAAAAAATTGGCAAGTCATGCTGCAGCTCGATAGAACCTTAGTTAGACCACATTTGGAATATTGTGTACAATTTTGGTCACCATACTACCAGAAGGGTGTGGAGGCTTTAGAGAGAGTACAGAAGAGGTTTACCAGGATATTTCCTGGTCTGGAGGGTTTTAGCTATGGTGAGAGTTTGGATAAAGTCTGGTTGTTTTCACTAGAACGACGGAGATTGAGTGGTGACTTGGTAGTGGTTTACATAATTAAGTGGCATGGACAGAGTGAATAGTGAGACACTTTTTCCCAGGGTAGAAAAGTCAATTGCGAGGGGACATCAGTTTAAGGTGAGATGAGGGGAGTGAGTGCCTGGAACGTGCTGCCCCCGGGGGAGGTGGTGGAAGGAGATACAATAGCAACATTCAAGAGGCACCTTGATGAATACATGAATAGATGGGAATAGAGGGATACAGACCCCGGAAGTGGAAAAGGTTTTAGTTTAGACAGGATCATGATCGTTGTAGGCATGGACGGCCAAAGGGCCTGTTCCTGTTCTGTACTGTTCTTTGTTCTGTCAAAACAAACTTTAATTGAAACACAAATTTAACCACATTAACATAAAGGTAATCGCTTTGTAATTATCAGTTAAACAGTTCTCAAAAAAAGGAATAGCTTTAACTTATTATCTACATCTGCCACTAATTCCAATTAAGCAACCCATTTCAAATGCCACTTAGAAATAAAATTAACACAACAGGTTTATTTGCGGTTTTCAGTGGCAATATATTTAGAGAGACCCTTTCGAGTAGATCGAGAACACTTCTTCCTTGTCACACGGCAAACTATTGTTCAACTTAAATATTCTAGCAGACTGCAAAGCTACAGACAGGCATGGCTCCTCCCATTAATTACATCATCTGTATCCCACCAAGTTCCACGACCAACTGAGCTAGGACTAGACATCACTTCCACATAAATTATCTACACCCCACACTTCCGGTGGCGGCCATGGAAGAGTAGGTCGTGCATTCGGCAGCTCCCGTCTGGAACGGACTCTCAGACCTTTTTTCAGGAGTTTTCACGGACTTTTTGGGGCAGATTGGTGAAGCGAACACTGCCAAAAGGATTCCCTCTCTGTTGTATGGGTAGCTGGACCAGGAGTGGCCGGGTGAAGCGTTTAAGTCCCAACAGACAGAAACCTGCGGAGCAGGCGCCGAGGCACGGCATGGTGGCCGGTATAGACCAGGGTGCATGGGCGCAGTGGTCACAGGAGCAACAGGAGTTCCATAGGGGCTGCTTTGCTGATCTTAAAAAGGACATGCTGGCCCCGACGAAGGCATCAGTAGACCAAATGATCACAACTTAGGCGACACAAGGGAAAGTGATTAAGGAGATGGAGAAAAAGCTATCCGACCATGAGGACGAGTTGGTCGTATTGGCCCTTAAGGTGGAGGCGCAGGATGACCTCCACAAGAAGTGACAGGAGAGGCTGGAGGACCTAGAAGACAGAACTTGAGAATTGTGGGCCTCCCCGAAGGTGTGGAGGGGTTGGATGCGGGAGCATTTGTGTCCAAGATGCTGGAGACGCTGATAGGGACGGGGGTATTCTCTCGACCCCTGGAGCTGCACAGAGCCCTCGCAAGGAAGCCAAAGGCGAATGAACCGCTTCTCGGACAAGGAACTTGTCTTGCGGTGGGAAAAAAAAGAACAGAGCAGCAGGTGGAAGAACAGTATGATACACACCTACCAGGACCTGGGTGCGGAGCTGGCCAAGAGGCATGCTGGATTCAACCGGGTAAAGGCGACCCTCTTCAGCAAGGGGGTGAAATTTGGGATGCTACACCCAGCGAGGCTATGGGTCACATACAGGGAACGGCATCACTATTTTGAGATGTGGACGAGGCGTGGTCATTTGTCAAACTGGACGCAAGTATCCTACAGAAAGGGAACTGTAGTGACATGTATGACCGACTGGTAGATAGGGACGACACCGTACTGGACGCAACAAGAAGGAAATGGGAGGACGACCTGGGGATGGAGATAGGGTGGGGACTCTGGAGCGAAGCACTGCATAGGGTCAACTCCACCTCCACGTGCGCAAGGCTCAGCCTGACGCAACTAAAAGTGGTACATAGAGCCCACTTAACGAGAAACCGTATGAGTAGGTTCTTCCCGGAGGTAGAGGACAGATGTGAGCGGTGCCAAAGAGGCCCGGCCAACCACGCCCACATGTTCTGGTCTTGCCCCAGACTTGTGGAGTACTGGACAGCCTTCTTCGAGGCTATGTCCAAAGTGGTGGGGGTGAGGGTGGAGCCATGCCCGATAGTGGCGGTCTTCGGGGTTTCAGACCAGCCAGATCTATTCCTGGGGAGGAGGGCGGACGCCCTTGCCTTTGCCTCCCTGATCGTCCGCCGTAGAATCCTGTTTGGCTGGTGGTCAGCAGCACCGCCCAGAGCTGCAGACTGGCTGTCCGACCTCTCGGAATCTCTCCAAATGGAGAAAATCAAATTCGCCATCCGAGGGTCGGACAACGGCTTCCACAGAACGTGGGAGCCATTCATGCAATTTTTCCGGGACCTGTTTGTGGCCAACGTACAAGAGGAAGAATAGTCGGGTGGCCAAGAATCAGGGGAAAATGGACGGGAATCGGGGGAAGGTAGCCGGGAGGGGGGGGAGGGCTACGGGTTCGTTATGGGGGTTTGATGGCTAGCTAAGGCCCAAAACCAAACTGTAAATAAATGCCTATAAACATGTGCCTCGGCCATATTGGGGAATGTAAAATATGTATGCCGGCTAAAGGGGGGGGCGGCCACAGTTATTATTACGAAGATGCTTACCTGTAAATATACATGTTAATTTTTGCGTGTTTTTTTTTCTCTCTCTAATAATTTGTTATTTGTTCAATATAAAATATGAAAACTCAATGAAAAACATTTTTTTTTAAAAAGTACTACGTCGAACTGCTTCTTGAAAACATACAATATTTTAGCCTCAACTACTTCCTGTGGTAACAAATTCCACAGGCCCACCACTCTGGGTGAAATTTCTTTCCTCATCTCAGTCCTAAATTGCCTACACCAGGTTAAAACACTGCTCCTTCCTCAGGTGAATGAAGAGGTTTGTTCCAGAAACATCTATATAGACATATTCAAAGATGCCAGACAATGCTTAGAATGCGAGCATTGGCAGGTGATTAAATCTTTACAGATCCAGAGATAGGGGTAACCCCAGGTTAAAGAGGTGTGAATTGTTTCAAGCCAGGGCAGTTGGTAGGATTTCGCAAGCTCAGGCCAGCTGGTGGGGAATGAATGTAATGCGACATGAATCCCAGATCCCGGTTGAGGCCGCAATCATGTGTGCAGAACTTGGCTATAAGTTTCTGCTCGGTGATTCTGCGTTGTCGCACATCCTGAAGAACGCTTACCCGGAGATCAGCGAATGAATGCCCTTGACTGCTGAGGTGTTCCCCGACTGGAAGGGAACATTCCTGCCTGGTCATTGTCACATGATGTCCGTTCATTCGTTGTCGCAGCGTCTGCATGGTCTCGCCAATGTACCACACTTCGGGACATCCTTTCCTGCAGCGTATAAGGTAGAAAACGTTGGCCGAGTCGCACGAGTATGTACCGCGTACTTAAATTGGTGGTGTTCTCACGTGTAATGGTGGTATCCATGTCGATGATCTGGCACATCTTGCAGAGATTGCCATGGCAGGGTTGTGTGGTGTCGTGGTCACTGTTCTGAAGGCTGGGTAGTTTTCTGCAACCAATGGTTTGTTTGAGGTTGCGCGGTTGTTTGAAGGCAAGTAGTGGGGGTGTGGGGTTGACGTTGGCAAGATGTTCATCTTTATCGATGACGTGTTGAAGGCTGCGAAGAAGATGTCGTAGTTTCTCCACTCCGGGAAAGTACTGGACGACAAAGGGTACTCTGTCGGTGTGTCCCATGTTTGTCTTCTGAGGAGGTCGGTGCGGTTTTTTGCTGTGACGTGTTGGAACTGTCAAACAATGAGTCGAGCGCCATATCCCGTTCGTACGAGGGCATCTTTCAGCGTCTGTAATTGTCTGTTACGCTCCTCCTTGTCTGAGCAGATCCTGTGTATACGGCTTGTCCATTGTTCCCGGCTGGGTCACTGTCTGTGTGGAGTCTGCACGTCCTCCCCCTGTGTGCGTGGGTTTCCTCCGGGTGCTCCGGTTTCCCCCCACAGTCCAAAGATGTGCGGGTTAGGTGGATTGGCCATGCTAAATTGCCCGTAGTGTCCTAATAAAAGTAAGGGGGGGGGGTTGTTGGGTTACGGGTATAGGGTGGATACGTGGGTTTGAGTAGGGTGATCATGGCTCGGCACAACATTGAGGGCCGAAGGGCCTGTTCTGTGCTGTACTGTTCTATGTTCTATGTTCTATAGGGGATGGCTTCTTTAATGTGTTCAGGATGGAAGCTGGAGAAGTGGAGCATCGTGGGGTTATCCGTGGGCTTGCGATAAAGCGAAGTGCTGAAGTGACCGTCCTTGATGGAGACGAGTGTGTCCAAGAATGCAACTGATTTTGGAGAGTAGTCCATGGTGAGTCTGATGGTGGGATGGAACTTATTGATGTTATCATGTAGTCGTTTCAGTGATTCTTCGCCATGGGTCCAAAGGAAAAAAATGTCATCAATGTATCTGGTGTATAACATCGGTTGAAGGTCCTGTGCGGTGAGGAGGTCTTGTTCAACCTTGTCCATGAAGATGTTGGCATATTGAGGTGTGAATTTGGTCCCCATGGCTGTTCCATGCGTCTGGATGAAGAACTTGTTGTCGAAGGTGAAGAAGTTGTAATCCAGAATGAAGCGGATGAGTTGCAGAATTGCGTCTGGAGATTGGCAGTTGTCGGTGTTGAGTACTGAGGCTGTTGCAGCAATGCCGTCGTCATTGGGGATGCTGGTGTAGAGTGCCGAGACATCCATTGTGACGAGGAATGTTCCTGGTTCAACTGGTCCATGGGTGCTAAGTTTCTGCAGGAGGTCCATCGTGTCACGACAGAAGCTGGGCGTACCTTGTACGATGGGTTTCAAGATGCCCTCGATGTAGCCAGAAAGGTTCTCACACAGGGTCCCATTGCCTGAAACGATAGGACGTCCTGGTGTGTTGGCCTAGTGTATTTTCGGGAGGCAGTAAAGAGCTCCAATGCACGGGAGTACGTGGGATGAGAGCACGTACGGTGCTCTGAAGGTCTGGAACCAAAGTCTTGATCAGTCTGTTGAGTTGGCGGACGTGTTCCTTGATCAGATCTGCGGGTAAGTGTCTGTCTTGTTCCTGGTTGTTGAGTTGTCGGTATACTTCTTTGCAGTAATCCATTCTGTTCAGTATGACGGTGGCCCCTCCTTTGTCTGCTGGTTTGATGACGATGTTGCGGTTGGTCTTGAGAACGCGGATGGCATTGCATTGTGCTTGAGTGACGTTCGGGGCTGCCTTGTGAATGCGATTGATGAATCTGGCATTGACACGACTCCTGACGGCTTGAGCATACATGTCGAGTCTAGGGCAGGGGCCTTCCGGAGGGGTCCAATTCGACTCTTTCCTCTTCGGTTGCCAAATGTAATGTTCTGCACAATTTCTGGGCAACTAGACCAAGGCTTCGTGGTTGTGCAGATTTCTTGAGAGCCTCACAACAATCAGAGGAAACATCGGAGCAATGCCAATTCTCATAAATCAACCATGCATGCCTGATCATCAGATTTCTGCAGGTTCAATGCGTATCTCTCAGTTAGGTTCCTTGCCTGTCGATCCAGAGTTCGGCAGATTTGGGCGACTAAATTAATATGTTAAAACAATTAGAAATTATTTTGTCTCACCATACCACGTATGCCAAATTGTCTGCAAGTAATTGTATTTACAAAGTATCCCGTATTGAATATACCTATTACGGTACAATGATGTGTTGGGAATGTGCAGGTGGCTATGTCATCAGTGAAAGCACAACCACTCCGCTCACTCTCCTCCTGTCAGTGTGACTCACTCCCCTACTCTCCTCCCCTTAGTGTCACTCCCTCCCCTCACTTTCCTCCTGTTAGTGTCACTCCCCCATTCACTCTCCTCCTGTTAGTGTCACTCCCTCCCCTACTCTCTCCCTGTTAGTGTCTTTCCCTCTCCTCACTCTCCTCCTGTTAGTGTAACTCCCTCCCCTCACTCTCCTCCTCTTAGTGTCACTCCCTCCCCTCACTTTCCTCCTGTTAGTGTCACTCCCTCCCCTCACTCTGCTCCTGTTAGTGTCACTCCCTCCCCTCACTTCCCTCCTGTTAGTGTCACTCCCTCCCTTCATTCTCCTCCTGTTCGTGTCACTCCCTCCCCTACTCTCTCCCTGTTAGTGTCACTCCCTCCCCTCAATCTCCTCCTGTTAGTGTCACTCCCTCCCCTCACTCTCTCCCTGTTACTGTCACTCCATCCCCTCACTCTCCTGTTAGTGTCACTCCCCCTCCCTCACCCTCCTCCTGTTAGGGTCAATCCCTCCCCTCACACTCCTGTTAGTGTCACTCCTTCTCCTCATTCTCCCCCTGTTACAGTCACTCCCTCCCCTCACACTCCTGTTAGTGTCACTCCCTCCCCTCATTCTCCGACTGTTACTGTCACTCCCTCCCCTCACTCTCCTCCTGTTAGTGTCACTCCCTCCCCTCACTCCACCCTTGTTAGTGTCACTCCCTCCCCTCACTCTCCTGTTAGTGTCACTCCCTCCCCTCACTCTCCTGTTAGTGTCACTCCGTCCACTCGCTATCCTCCTGTTAGTGACACTCCCTCCCCTCACTCTCGCCCTGCTAGTGTCACTCCCTCCCCTCACTCTCCTCCTGTTAGTGTCACTCCCTCCCATCACTCTGCTCTGATTAGTGTCACTCCCTCCCCTCACACTCCTGTTAGTTTCACTCCCTCCCCTCACTCTCCTCCTGTTAGTGTCACTCCCTCCCCTCACTCTCCTGTTAGTGTCACTCCCTCCCCTCACTCTCCTCCTGTTAGTGCCACTCCCTCCCCTGCTGTTAGTGTCACCCTCTCCCCTCACTCGCCTCCTGTTAGTGCCACTCCCTCCCCTCACTCTCCCCCTGTTAGTGTCACTCCCTCCCCTCACTCACCTCCTGTTAGTATCACTCCCTCCGCTCACTCACCTCCTGTTAGTATCACTCCCTCCCCTCACTCCCCTCCTGTTAATATGACTCCCTCCCCTCACTCACCCCCGTTAGTGTCACTCCCTGCCTCACTCCCCTCCTGTTAGTGTCACTCCCTCCCATCACTCTCCTCATGTTAGTGTCACTGCCTTCCCTCACTCTCTTCCTGTCAGTGTCACTCCCTCACCTCACTCTCCTGTTAGCGTCACTCCCTCCACTCATTCTCCCACTGTTAGTGTCCCTCCCTCCCCTCACTCTCATCCTGTTAGTATCACTCCCTCCCCACACTCTCTTCCTGTTAGTGTCACAGCCTCCCCTCACTCTCCCCCTGTTAATCTCACTCCCTCCCCTCACTCTCCCTGGTTAGTGTCACTCCCTCTCCTCACTCTCTCCTGT